>NW_024870695.1:6725000-6947500 GCF_019054845.1 Dipodomys spectabilis | reverse complement strand
TGAACTTTAGTGTTTGTTATTATTGTTGTGGTGGTTGGCTGTTGTTGTTGTTGTTATTGTTTCCTATCATAATCCTGACTGGGATTTTCCTTCCCAAACACTGAAAGGGGCCTATTTGGCCGTTACCAAAAGGAACCATATTGGTTGGCAAGCTCAAGTCTTGATTGGATGGTGTTACCATTAGGCCCAATTTAGCGTATCTCCTGGATTCAGAGGTTGAGCAAAGCAAACAGGTCCCAGAGAAAGCTCCTACAAAGGAGGCAGGGCGAAACAGGTTGAAGAAAAAGGCTTCTCCCTCTTCTTCAGTCCATAGAAATTCCCACCAGGAAAAAAAAAAAAAGATCTTGATTACAGCTGGAGGGCGAGGCTCGGGAAGAACGACCTCTTCTCAGCAGGGAGGATGATAAACACTGCGGCGCAGGGTGGGTGGGGGCTGTCCTCTGGGGGTCGGGGAGAGATTTTTTACAACCACCTGCCCTTGCCTCCCACCCTGGCTGAGCCCTGGGAATGGCGGAGGAACTTTCCCCTCCCAGCGATCCCGCCTCCGGGGGTGCGGCGCGGGGTGGGGGTGGGGCAGTAGCCCTTTCCCACCCTGACTCTAGTGGTCCCTGGGAGGCCCCGGGGGACCCCCCCCCGCGCCCCCAATAGATGGGTGCAGAAGACGGATGGCGCCAACTCAGGGCTCCGCGGGGTGGGGCCCACACCGGCGACCCTGGGGAGGCCAACTTATTATTATTCAGGGCACAGAGCCATGGGAAAGGGGGTGACTCTTACTTGCGCCCACAGAAAGAGCCCCCGCGGCCCCACTCCCCGCGAGTCCAGCGAGTCCGGCCGAGCCTGGCCCCGGGGGATGCTCCAGTGGTCGCCCGGGCGGGCGCCGCCCCAGGGCGGTGGGGTCTCGGTGACCTTTGTGTGCCCTCCGCACCCACCACCTCTGGAGACGTCGTCTCGGGGCGGTGGCTGGCCCGGCAGGTCCTCCGCTTGGCCTGGGCGAGGGTCTCGGGGCGGGGAGATCTGGGCTGGGTCCCCGCGCCCCGCCCCGCTGCGCCCCGGAGCCGGGCGCGCCCGGGTGGGTTCGGCTGGGCAGCTGCGCCCTCTAGTGTCCAGTGCTGGCCAAGGCGGAGCCCAGGCCCAGGCTGCGGGCTGGGGACCCTTAAACAGGAGCCCTGGATTCTGAGCCCGCCCCACTCCACGCTGCGCTTTTATTTTGGGAGGGGGGGTGCTAAAAGGACCCCTCAAGAAGAGGCTGCCCGGACAGAGGAAGGGAGGGGACCTGCTGTCCTCCATGTGGCCCTAAGGCAGATTGTCCCCGGATTGTCTGGCACCCATTAACCATCTGTGCTCAGGGAGCTGGGTTGGGCTCTAGATTCCACCCCACCATTCCCAGCGCCCCTCGGTCCCAATGAGGATTAACCAAGTTGTCCCCTGGAAAATAGGGGTCCAGGCCCTCTCCACCTATCCCCCTGTCTTAGGTACACCCGGGACAAGGGTGGACAGAGCCAGGGGCCAAAAGAGCCCTGCAGAGAGGGACCAGCCAGGTGTGCTGTCAGCCTGGCCTGCTTCCAGAGACATTAACAAAATAAGAGCTACTAGAGCAGCCAGACCCACCCAGGCAGGCCCAGAGGCTTCCACCCTCCTCAGCCCTCCCTCATCAGTACACACACACACACACACACACACACACACACACACACACACTGACCCTCCCCCAGCTTCACCCCCAGCCTGGCATGACCCACCTGGTTGGCTGCACTTTGTTCATTTGGGGCTGCCAGCACTAAGTCACACCTGTGACCTGCCACCCCCAGCACAGTTCAGGTCAAGGCAGGGGTGAGGGGGAGACAAAACATCAGGACAAGAAGTGCCAGCTGCTTTGCGGTTCTGAGGTGTCCATGCCAGCTTGTTTGCTGGGTACCCTCCCCTTGGCCCTGAGGACCAAAAAACAAAACACAAACAAAAACCCTGGCTCCAAGGCCACTGTTAGCACCCAGGTAAGGGAATCTGGGAAGGTGTGCCCTGTCACACAGCTCTGTGGCCCAACCCCTCAACAGCTGCTTACCATATGGCACAGATCATCACCATAGCCAAGACCAAGGCTGGGCAGGGGAACAATGCCACCTGCTGATTTCCATACAGGTGTGGACAGGAGTAGGAACAAGCATGCTGACCCTTAGGCCAAAGGCTAGACCAGAGCTTGCATCCTCCCTTTTCCCAAACTCAAGTCAAATCTCCCAAATTTTAGAGAACACCTAAGTATGAGCTAGCAAACTTGGGCAGCTCTAGGGGATGGGGCTTCCTTGAGGCTAAAGGTAGCACTGAAGAGGCTCTGGAGGGAAATGGAGAGATGACAACAATCAGAAGCTGTTAGGGGGTGGGGGGAGGAATGGACCGGTACTGGAGATTGGACTCAGCACCTGAGCCACACTCCAGGCCCTGTTTAGTTTGGTTTATTGTTGCTGCTGCTGTTTTGCCAGTCCTGGGACTTGAAATCAGGGCATGGGGACTGTCCCTGAGTTTCTTTTGCTCAAAGCTAGTGCTCTACCAGTTGAGCCATAGCACCACTTCCAGCCTTCTCTGAGTGGTTTGTTGAAGAGTCTCAAGGACTTCCTGCCCGAGCTGGCTTCGAACCATGATCCTCAGATGTTAGCCTCCTGAGTAGCTAGGATCACAGGCTTGAGCCACCAGCACCCTACTAGTTTGTTTTTAAGTACAGCCTTGGGGCAAGATCATTCTACCTCTGCCTCCTGAGAAACGGACATTGTAGGTGTGTACCACACCTGACTCCAGAAACTGTTTCTGAATATTGAGGTGATGCTCATTCTAGCCAAGATGGAAAAATATTGCAAACAAGAGTTAGCCCCCAAGAATAAGGAGACACCTTCCACTACCCTCCACCCACAGCACTCTGACCTGTCTCCAGTGCCACACCTTCCTGCTAGCATCGGTCTCTCCCTAACCCCTGACTTCTGGTAGCTATCTTACAAACCTTACTGTCAGGTAAAGCAGTGTTGGGGGGGGGGGGTGGCTGAGGACATTGTTCTGGGAGGAGGTCATCCATGGCTCCTCTATTCAGCCTGTAAACATTTGCACACCAGGCTAAGTAGGATGTGGAGATGACTGAGAACATTTGAACAGGAGTCTGCAGTCCAGCTACTGGTCAGGCTAAAACAACCACACAGCCCTAGACTGCAGGTGCCCACTCCAGGCTTTGCAGCCATGTGTGTATGTGGCTGGAGTGGGACAGAGAAGGACGGTGACACCATCTTCTTTCATGACAGATCCTGAAGCCGACTGAGGCCTGAGATGACCTCTTGTTTTCTAGGTTCCGAGTCTGGAGATGGAAATGAGAGCAATTTTTCAAGCCGGGTCGTCTAGCGAGGGAGCCGGCCATGGGGCACAGCAGAGACCCCCTGCAGCCAGCGGCCCTCCCATGTCCTGTGAGCCTCTTTCCTGCCTCCTCTTTACCAAAACCAAAGCCACCGTGTCCAGTTACCATTTGCAACTTGTACCACTCTGCATGGGGCTCCGGCCTGGGTGATCACAGCTGCCACAGGGGACAGTGGAGTTCTGGGCAGCCCAGGTCTAAACCGCTGGGGCTGCTGAGCCCCTGGCAGGCTGTCCTCCTGTGGCCAAGAAACCCAAGGTGCCCTCTGCAGTCCCAGCAGCTGGGATCCACTGCTCAGGGTGCTGGTTCAGGCTTCCATCCACCCCAAGTGGAATGGAGCCAGACCTTCAGTAAACTGACTTTATTCTCCAGCCTTCATGTTATTTCCTTTCTTGGCAGAGGAAGGCAGCGTGTCACGTGCTTCAGGGAGAAGGAAGGACATATCCCCTCCCCCCAGAAAAACCATACATCTCCACCTGCACTTCTTCTCAGCTGCCTGTTACCACAGGGCATGACACACCTCAGGCCCCCATGGGCTAGAGCAGTTGGACCCACTTAGGACCTGCCCCAAGACTAAGTCAAGGCTTGGGATGAAAAAAAGGTCAAAAAGATTCAGTGGGAAAATTGTGTGTGTGGGGGGGGGGAGGAGTTATAGTTGTGTAGGGGAGAGGAGAAAAAAAAGAAACAGATAGGAGCCAGTGTGGTGGTTAATGCCTATAACCATAGCTACTCAGGAGGCTGAGATCTGAGGATTGTGCTTCAAAGCCCTCCCAGACAGGAAAAGCCATGAGACTCTTTTCTTCAACAAACTACTTGGAAAAAGCCAGAAGTGGTACTGTGGCTCAAGTGATAGAGCACTAACTAACCTTGAGCAAAAGAAGCTCAGGGACAGTTCCCAGGCTCTGAGTTCAAGACCCAGAACTGGTACAAAGGGGGAGGGATGAGAAAACCTCTAGAAACAGAGATAGGTTAGTTAATTCATTAGCGATGGAAGAATGGAAGAGTATGCTACATGCAAATGTGTTAAGCACACACACACATACACACACACACAGACCCAAAGCCAAACATCAAAGACTATATAGTTCATGATGATTCCATTTATACAGTTTCTAGGAAAGGCAGTAAATCCCACAGATCTGTGGGTTCTGGGAACTGGAAAAGGCACGGGGACTAAGCAGACACCTGCTGGTTCATAGTGATATTCACACCACTAGACAAATTTGCTCAAGCTCATTGAGCTGCATGTTTACAAAGCCTGAACCTGATGCCACAGTCTAGGTATGTACCTCCGTGTTCTCAAATTTGGTGGGGAAAGGGTCTAAGGGAGCAGCAGAAAGAGAGGCGACATGAAGAAAAGGAAGTGTTTCCCGCTCTTACTTTGAACATCCATGCTTCTGTTTAGAGAGACAGAAGGGAGGAGGGAGAAAGAGAATCATGGAGGACAAATGGGCCCTTTAGCTCATACTTATCATCCTAGCTGTTCAGGAGGCTGAGATCTAGATGATCCATGTTTGAGGCTATACTAGGTAGAAAAGTCCTTGAGACCCCCATCTCCAAAACAATCAGCAAAAAGCTGGGCTGGAGACATAATTCAAGTGGTGGAGCAGCATCAAGCTAGCTGAGAAAATGGCTAACTAAGCCCTTGAGTTCATAAGATGGCTCCTGCTTTCCAACCCAGCCCTCTCCTGGTAGGCTCAAAGCCTCGAGATGAATGATGGGGCCAGCGGGGTTTTAGGGAGGCGGAGGCGGAAGTAGCACCTGTGCATCCTTGCAGCTCCAGTCCCAAGGAAAGATGGGACTGTCTGAGTCTGTCAGAGCTGTCATCAGAAAAACATTGCCTGTGAAAAGAGTTCTCTTTTTACCGAACATTGCTCCAGGGTGCACCCATATACAAGCCAGGCTTGCCTCCTACAAGGTCAGAAGTAGGAGAGACACCAAATCGAAGTCCACACCACCTGGCCATGGGGCTCCTTCGTGAGGCCTTCCCCTGGTGCCTAAAGGGCCGAATCTCCGGTCAGAAAAGGCAGAGCTAAAAAAGGGCTGCGTTTCCCTCTGTAATGGGGGGTGGGGGTGTAATTCTTGCCAGCCTCTACCAGAGGCTGAGACACACAGGGCCTCTGCCAGCCTTTGGCTCTTCTGGAAGCTGGCATGATGACTCTTAAGTATGTGCCAGGCTGTGAGGTGTGATGAGACCCACCCCCCACGGGCTCAGCCTTCTTGGGACAAAGAGATATAGACAGAAAAAGTCAAAGAAGGGTAACAGGAGACTGTATGCCCCTTCCCTTCCTACCCTCCAGTACTGCCTAAGAGCTGTAGATCCTGGGGGAAAAAAATAGGCACTTGAAATGTCTCTGTAATCCAAATAATCCTGTGAAGCAACTATTATTAACCCCAAGTTACCTGGCAGGAAATTGAACCTCATGGAAGATAAGGAACCACACCCAAGTTCACAAGCATGACGCTGGGATCTGGAGGATTGCTATTTGTGGCTCTACTGGGCCAAGGCCATGTGCTTAATCCCTCTGCTCCACTGCCTGGGAGAGATGGCAACACCTTTACCAGCTCCCAAGTTGAGGTATGGGATGCTAGAGCCAAGGGGTACAACAAAGGGCATGGAGGAGAGAGAGGGGCTTGAGAGATGGAGGAGCAAGGAGGTGAGGCAGGAGGGGGCAGATGGCGGGGGCATGGAGGGCTAGAATGGGGTTGTTAGGCAGTGGAGAGGTGGGGGTCTCAAGGTCAAACTGGGGAGCTAAGAATCCATACACAGCAAAGAGACTCCAAGTGCCCCTTTCCCATCTGGTAGTAAACTCTCATCTCTAACAGCTCCAAGAGGGTAAGTGTGGGCTTCAAGATCTATGTTTACTGGAACAGCAGAGCCCATCATTTCTTTGCATTGTACCCACGGCCCTGCTCCAGCCTACGGACCTTCAGCTCCTTCCTCCTGAGGAAGGGAAGCCACGGAGGAACAAAGGAAAGAAGGCCATCCTTGATGTTTGAACTCAGGACCTTGTGCTGGCCAAGCAAGCACTCTACTCCTTGAGTAAATCAAAGTTCTTGAGTCTCAAAGCCTGACTGGCAGCTCGTAAGAGGCCTCGCTTCCATCCCCGTTGCCCCTCCCATCACCTCTTCCAATTCTGGAAGGGGTAGAATGGGCAGGGCAAGCTCGGCTACTTGCGCCTCTGTTTCCTCATCTGCAAAGTGGAGACAGTAACACTTACCTCATGACATAAGTGAACAAGCATCAAGTAGAACAGGACTCATACATGGTAAAGACAACCAGGCTTCCATACCCTTAAGTCTAGCATCCACAGATCCAACCAGCATGGGATAGAAAATATTAAAATCCTGTGGAATTTCTAATATACTTTTCCCCTACACAATTCATAGGAATTACATCATATAGAGACGATTTTAAGTACATGGGAGAGGCCAGTGCATGTCTGTAGTCCCATTTACTTGGGAGGTAAAGGTAGGAGGATCACAGGATGAGGCCAGCTCCTGGCCGAGGGGGGGCGGGGTGAGGGAGGGAGCAAAATCCCGCTTGAAAAATAAGGTAAAAAGGGTGTGGGGTGGTAGAGCACCTAGCAAGCACGAAGTCCTCAGTTCAAATTCCAGCACCACCAAATGACGCACAGGAGGAAAGGCGCACAAATTACAGGGAAATATTATGCCAATTTTATATATGAGACTTGACACTGTCAGATTGGGTAGCTGCAGTAGGTCCTAGAACCAATCCTCCTCAGATACTCAGGAATGACTGTGCTGACAAACTTATCATTATCACGGAGGAACTATATAGCTGACGCCATGTTTAGAGCCCCTGAAGCTCTGAAAGCCCCTGAAAGATACCCCAGGCTGCCCAGTCCGAGAGGTACAGAAGGGCAGCACAGCTCTGCAACATAACCTGGCAGAGCGAGGACCATACTGGTCCCCATTGTGGACCTTGGTCCCCCTAGACTTCAAAGCTCAGAAGCACTTGGAAATAAAGGCAGAAATGCCAACAGGGCTAGAAAAGTGCTGACTAGTATTTCCTTGGAAAGCCTAGAGCAAGTTCTCCACCTGCTGATAGAAGACTGTTTTCTCCTGAATATGTGACCTTGAACCTCATTGCCAGCAGCATATCTTCCTCTGGCACAAAAGGGCCACTTGCAACTGTTTTCCTGCCAGATCTCCTAGGGCTGGCATTTGCCTGCTTTCTGCCCCTCTGTACTGGGAACTAACTGGGGGCTAGAGGTACAGATCTGTAATTTTAGTTACTTAGGAGGCTGAGATGTGAGGATCATCGTTCAGAGCCAATCCAGACAGGAAAGTCCATAAGATTCTTATCTCTAGTTAACCACCAAAAAGCTAGACATGGGTGGATGTGTGGTTCAAGTGGTAGAGTGTGTCAACCTTGAGCAAAAGAGCTATGGGACAGTGCCTAGGCCCTGAGTTCAAGCCCTAGTACAGATACCAAAACCAAGCAAAACGTTTACTGGGAGCTGATTCTGGTAGGAATAAAGATTGAGGACAGCCTTTTCCTGGCCTAAGATGAAGTCAGGCCCCACAGAGCCATCTGAATGCTTTTATCTTACTCTGGTCCCCGCTCACGACCCCTGATTTCCTTGGTGTCCTTTCTCCTCCTCTCCCCTTTCCTGCTTGCCTTCCTCAGTGCCTTCCCCAAGATGGAATTCTTCACCGTGAGCCTGCCATGCTCACAAGCCCTGGGGCCTCAGGCAGCTCGGCCAGGTTCAGGCCACTCGGTCCAGAAGAGCCACGTGGTGTGGCTGGCTCCTCTCCCCACTGGGCCAGGCCAGCCCTGCCAGGATACCTGGGAGGAGGCCATCCCCGACATGACACAAGAGTGACTGCCAGGATGCCATTCTACAGCCGCCTCGGATTCATTGAGTTGTCACTGAATGTCCAGGTGGCCAGAGTGGGGCCGGCTGAGTCCTGCGAGGGAAGCCTGGGCACAGTGCCTGGCAGACAGCGCCCTTTGCCCAGACCCACTGGGACAGGCTTCGGACATCTGCCACCCTGCAAACATCTTGGCACATGGAAGAGGCACTTGTGTACTGAAATGAACAGGGAGAAGGGAGGCTCTGCCACGTGTTCTAATGCAATCAGGCCTAGAGCCTGCCTCCTGCACTTCCAGAGTGACCAGCAGGTCCTCTGAGCCACCACTGGGCAGACAGCAGCCTCCATCAGGGAGACCCCTGGGGCTCATGGGAAATGCTTGCATGGCAGTGCAGGGCTCTGATGAGACTCCAACCACAGTGGAAGGCTGCTGGACAAGGGTTGACGGCAGGCCCGTCCCCTGAGCCGCACTGGGGGGTCCTCCCCTCCCCCTGGCTCCTGTGAACCTGGCCTCACTCCTCTACTTCCTTCTCTCCTAGAGCAAGGGTCAGGGGCATCTGAGGAGGTCACTGGCTCAGAGTGGTTCCCAGCCAGCCTGTCAAGTGACTCTTGAGTTGTGGTCTGTGGCAGGCACTTCATTCACAAAGGGAGCCTATCTGGCTTGGACTGGGAGAGCCTATCACTTCAGGGTGAAGTGAGTTAATCATTAAGGGCCCCCCTTCCAGTGACCAGCACCTTCTGCCCCACAAATGCAGGGGTTGCTGAGTTACAGAGGGGACAGCTGGGGCCAGGTCCCCTAGTCTTGGACTCAGGAATACAGCGCACAAGGTCCTAGGGTCCCATCTCTGGCTAATGGCACCCATTCTCCAGAAAGTGCAGAGGGCTTCCCCCTACCTCCACAACCCCTCCAGCAGCACATCCAACCCTCAGCTCATACAAGTCCCAGTGTGTGTCCCTCATCCCTTTGGGCAGATCCGGCGCGCTCATGTTTTTATAAAGAAACATTGGAAAGAGACACAGGAAGCCAGCAGGGCAGGAGGCTGCAGGCTGGATGGGAATGGGGTAGGAGGAAGAATGTTCAATGTGTATCTTTGTGTGTCTTTTTATATCCTTCAGTGTTCCAACCATGTGACGGCATTGCCTATTCATAGAAGTAGAAATGTATATTTAAAAAGCCATGAGCAGGGCAAACACACACACACACACACACACACACACAGAGCATCTGAAGGCTGCAGTTCTGAGCCAAACCAACCACCTCGTCCTATTGCTTGAATTATTACAAGAGTTTCCTCATGGCCTTCCTGCTCTCTCTCCTGCTTCCTACCCATTGTCTCTTGCTCATATCCTAGCCAGAACAATCTTGTTAAAAGGTCAGATTGGCCATCCCCCTCCTTCTAAGCATATTTTAAAATGACCCACCCAACACACACACACACACACACACACACACACACACACACACACGTTTCTATAATCCTCCTCAGGCCTAGCCTCTTTGCTGGATACCAGGGACCCCCAACTCCTCCCTGGGGCCCGCATGTCTATGCTGCCCATCCTCCACTTCTTTTAGGCTCCATGTATCTCCCTCCCGCTGGTAGGACCCCACTTCAGGCAGTCCAAACCAGCACCCTGCCCTTGTCCGGCTTCATTCCTCCTCCCAGCATCCCCTCTTGCTGTCGGGCTTGCTCTTTGTTCTCTGAGGTCGCTCTAGCTCAAACATCTGTTAAATGAACATGAGGGAACTTCCTGCCATCCATGTGTCCACCTCTGGGTGGTTTCAGGGTCCAAAGTCCCCAAAGACAGAAGAGAACTTTCCAGCAGCTAGAAAGCAGGTATGATCCAACAGCTGCCTTAGAAGGATGATGGTGGAGTCCCTACTCGGGGATCTTGAGTGCTCCCCTGGAACCACAGCTGGCATTTCTGCATGCGCTCAAAGGCACTGGGCTCAGTGCTTGTAATGATGAGCAGGTGCATGTTGGACAGATGTGGCCCAGATCCTCAGTTCTCCCTCACTCTAGGGAACATAATAGATCAGCAGACGCAGAAGGGTACGAAAATGAGAGTGCCCAAGGACCTTGACACGGGCTTTAGAAACATTATGATAAGGGTTCCAAAAGCAAAGGCTGACCCCAGGACAAGACTGGAACCCTGAGCTCTCAAGCCTCTGGAAGGTGTTTTATTGGTTTGCTTTTCTTTTTGACTTTTTACTCTTTTAGAATAAGGGCACATTAAAAAAATTAAGAACTACAAAAAAATAATAAAAGGGACCATGTTTTCAAGTGTTCACATTGTTTCCACACTCCATCCTTGGTGGCCGGCTGAGACCCTCCCCAGAAGCTGGGGCGCGGTTCCTCTGAGTTCCACTAGAGGGTGGCACCTGGCATCGTCCTGGGCTCCCGCTGCTTCTCCCAGGCCTCTTGGACCCTGGCACCTCTTTCCAAACCAGAGCAGGCGCTGATTAGGAGCTGATTAGGGATCTTGGTCCCCACAGGGGACTCTTTCAGGGACATAACCCTCCCCCCATCCGGCAGGAGATGACACCCCAACTCAGCCTAGCTCCCCACGGGGTGAATGGAATGTCTCCCCCAAGTCATGTCTCCACCCCAGCAAAAAGCACACTGGTGCCCATTCTGGGGTCCACCTACCCAGGCCCCTCCTATCACACCCCATGGCCACTCCAGCCATAGTGACAGATGCTCAGCCATCAGCTGACCCTCACTATGAGCTAAGGAGCTCCCTGACTTCAGAGCCCTGGTTCAAGAGGGGCTAGGAGAAAGGCAGGGCGAGGGTCACTGAGCTGAGACAGCCAGGCAGGAGAGGAGAAGCGGCAGGGAGCTGCTGAGGGGCCAGCACAGGCCTCTAGGTCTACAAGGAAGAGGTATTGGGGGTGGGGGTGTCATTAGGCCTGGGCTGGGGGGGCTGGGGAGGTAAGAAGAGGCTCTCCTTGGCCCTCCCTAACCTGCCTCTGGTTACTACAGGGACCTGTGCCCAGGTGACAAGACCTCAGGCCCCCAGAAAGGAAATCTCCATGCTGTACCCATCTGGGTGTCAGCCCAGCCTTTGTAGGAGAGTAGGAGCCCTCCCCCAGCCCAGGCCTGTCCCCCCAGCCCCAGCTCCCAACAGTGACTCCCAGGGCCTCCCCTCCATTGGCTGGGGGGGGATCCTGGCTGTCCTGGGGCCCCGCCTCCCCAGCGCTTGATCATGGCCCTGACTACACCCGTGGCTCTATTCCTGCTGCTCATTCATCTCCATGTCCGATACCAGGATGTTCTTCTCAGTGGCCTCGCCAGGGCCAGAGCTACTACGGCTATAGCGGGCGCCCTCGAAGGCCCCACGCTCCACGCTCTGTCGCCTCCGGTAGAGGATAAGGGCTGCAGTTATCAGGGCCAGGAGCAGCAGCACCGCCATCAGCACCACCACCAGAGCAGCTGGGTTCTCAGGGAGCGCAGCTGCAGGGGAGAGTAGACATCAGGCTGCAGTCTTGCCCGCAGGGGACGAGGGGAAGAGCAGGGCCTACTCTAGCAGTGCCTTCCACTCACCTGATGGGGAGAAGCTGCTCTCCTCCACTGCAGAAGAAGGAAGAGACAGGTTGGTAACAGTTGCCATAACAGTAATAATAATCGCTTGAGCCAACACCTGGAAAGCACTTTGCAGGATTTGCTGACCTCTGGGGGCCTGCTGTCCAGCTTGGAAGGTTAAGTCCCACAGCCAGCACTTCCTACAGGCTAATGGATCCCCAGAAAGGGTCCCAGTTGTCTCAGTCCTGTCTATTCATGCCCTCTGACCCCTGACCCGCTGTCTCCTGGACCTGCCAGGATGCCCGCTCACCTCGAGGGAGCTTGCAGACAACGCCCATGGTGATGTTGGTGCAGGCCCCAGGGCGCCATAGCCCACTGCTGCTCTGGATCCAGTAGCAGCTGTTGTGGCTCAGCATACTGGGGCCCAGACCAGGGGATCCCCAGTTAGAGTAGTTCACCACTGTGTTGTCCTGCCAGACCAGTGTGCCTCCTGTCGAAAAGAAGGCACTGGGGGGGTAGGTTCAGGGGTGCAAGGCGGGGCAGGAGCAGGGGGAGATGGCCAGTGCTCCAGGACCAACCCTCCTCTCTTCCCATGCCTCTCCAACCTGGGGAGGAACAAGGGAGGGCACCTCTCCTACAGCACAAGCCCAGGTCCACTCACCTCCTTGAGATACCTACCTTTGGGGTTGAAGTTCATGCCCAGCCAAGCACCCCGATTCTGGCCTTCCGAGCTCTGCAGATGCTCCCAAACAAACACGTTCTCCATTTCATCCAGAATGGACAGGACTGCCCCACCCACTGGACATAAAGGAGGCCCAGTCAGGGCCATTAGGTCTCCCTGGAGTAGCAGACCGTCCCCCTTCCAAAAAAAGCAACCTTAACCTTCCTCTCTGGCATCCAATACAGGATAGTGTGGAATCCATGTATTTGTATGCATGTGTACATTATAGAAATATTCTGTACAGATGACACCTGCGTTCTCTATACTGTACATGTTACATATAGTCTGTAGCAATTAGAAAGTGAAGGCACTGGTCTCACACTTGTAATCTTAGCTTCCTGGGTGGTTGAGATATGAAAATCACTTCAATGCCAGCCTAGACAGAAAAGTCCACAAAACTCTATGTCTAATTAATCAGCAAATTGCCTGCATTGGGGGCATGACTTCGGTGACAGAGCGCCTGCCAGCTGTGAGTGAAAAAGCCAAGTAAGCCAGCATGATGCCCCAGTACTGGCACAATGAAAAGGCTGTGAGCCATAGCCAGGCTGGCAAAGAGGATGAAGAGTTCCTGAAAACAAGAGTTGCCTTGAAAACAAAAGAACCTGTGCAGCAAGGTGACTGACTTCTGAGTGACCACACAGGAGGCCCTCTGAAATGCCCGCCTGGGCTGACCTGTCTCCACCTACCTCTCTGGCAGCGCTGCAGCGCCTCCTTGTGGCCCAGCAGCAACTCCATGTGGAAGGAGTAACAATGCTCCCTAAAGGGGATCCACGCAGAGTCAGCCAACCCCTGGGGACAGCTGCCGTGATAGTTTATCCTTCGGGGAGGAGGTGGCCCTGGGGGAGAGGAGGAGGTACAGGATTGAAGACGCAGCCCAGTACCCTCCCAGGACCACCTTACCCAGACCTGGACCTCAGTAGGTGGTGCTCACCCCTGTTAACTCCGCACACCGCTCCCTGCAGCTTGGTGTCGCAGCTGGTGGTGTGCCAGGCCCCGTCTACATCCAGGTAGGTGCAGCCCCCTGAGTGCTGGGGCTCTCCATCCTGCCAGTTCATATAGCTCAGGGGCTCCTCTGAGACCCAGGAGTACTGCCGGGACCCCTAGGCATGAAGAGGCCATGGGTGGGAAGAAGAGGAGACAGTCAGTGGAATAGGGAAGAGGTTGGGCGGAGGAGAAAGGGACGAGGGGAGGGGGCGGGTGGGAAATCCAGGCAGTGGGCAGGGTGAGGTTGGGGGCTGCAGTGTTGGGGGCCCACCTCCTCACTGGCCAGCCCGATCCAGAGTGGCACCCGCAGGCCTCGGGCAGCCTGTGTGAGGAAGGCCTGGGTGTAGGGGTCAGGCACGTGGGCCAGGCTGGTGTTGCGGCTCTCACACAGCAGGAGGGCATCATGCCAGCGCAGAGGCTTCTGCAGCAGCCGGAAGGTGCCATTGAGGTAGGAGAGCTCCGTGCCGGGGGCAGGGGGCGATGCTGCTGGGGATGGGCTCAGGGAAAGGTCTACAGGGAAGGGGGCAGGGCTCAGGCTGGGCTCTGCCACCCTCATCTCATTCCCAGGCATGAGACTTGGGGCGGGAGGGGGGAGGGGGTGGGCAGGGTGGTAGGAGGGATAGAGATAGAGATAGAGGAAGAAGCTAGAGCCTTGGCCTTACTCTGGCCCAAGAAACAAACCCAGGGCAGAAAGACACCATGCAGGGAGTGAGAGGAAGCTCAGGGGCCTCTTACCCCAGGCATGCACCCAGTGTTTGTCAGGCACCCAATATTCAGCTTTCCCAGGGGAGCCCGCCACACACCCAGATCTTATAGCCAGGACCCCTCAGGGCTGCTACTGTCTTTCCAACTCTCAGCGCCTGAGTTTCCACCACCTGAGATCTGATTCCCCAGCAGATACACGACTCCCTGTCCTAAGGGCCTCTAAGACTCAGGGACCCTCCACTCCTCATGATGGCATGGCTCCTGGCAGCTGGCTCAGTGCTAGACTTCCAGGTGCACTGGTGACACATACCTGTGCCCTTCTGGCAAATGAATCCGTGGGCCTCCTCAGTGCAACTCCGGTCATCCCAGCGGCCAGTGAAGTGTGCCGATGGGCTGTGCAGGACAACCGCACAGCTGGTCTGGGGGAGGAAGGAGCTGCTCAGGGGAGTCCCATGGGGGCTGCTTCCCCCAGCTGTACCACTGCCTGCCCCCCAAAGGGAAGAAAGAAGGAATGAGGGCAGACAAGCCAGGAGAGAGCGGAAGGATGTCCTCACCGGTTTGTTGCCGCTGGGAGCAGGGCTGGGGCCAGAGGGCTCCCCCGGTGCCCAGTTGGCATAGAGCAGAGGCTCCTGCTCCACCCACTGGAAGTCCCGCTGTGAGGCATGGAGGCCAGTCCAGAGGTCAAAGGTCACATTGGGTAGCTTGGCTGTGATGAACGCTACAGACCCCCAGAATAGAGTCAAGAATGATGGGCTGATCCCTGACTGCTCTGAGTGGGGAGATAGTGGGGGGGGGAGGAGGGGGGGGCTGGGTTGGAGGACATGAGGGGGGCGGCCTCCCCATGGTCTGGCTGTACCTTGCTCTAAGGGATTTGCAATGGTGATCAGCTGGGCTTCTTGCTGCTCACAAAAGAACTGTGCCTCTGACCACTTCACCCGGTCCTGGGGGTGCTGGCCCTGGATTCTGAAACACTGTGGGAAGGAGGTGTCTCAGCCGCGGCCGTACCTCCATATCCCGCGGATTCCAGAAACCCCGCCACCCACCTCAGCATGGGTCCTGAGAAGTTTGGCGGCTGAGAACCAGGATGTCTGGGTGTCCTCAGACTAGACTCCACCCTCCTAACTTGCCACAGAGGCTGATTCAGACACGTGCCCAATGCTCTTGGGGATTTAAAAAAAAGTTTTTTTTCTTGTGCTGATCCTAGAGCTTAAATTGGGAGTCTAGGCAATGCCCTGAGCTTTTTTGCTCAAGGCTAGCACTCTACCGCTTGAGCCACAGCTCCATTTCTGGCTTTATGTATTTATTTATTGGTAGTTAATTGGAAGTTAAGAGTCTCATGGAGCTGGGCACTGATGACTCACACCTGTAATCCTAGCTACTCAGAAGGCTAAAATCTGAGGATGGAGATTCCACACCAGGTGGGGCAGAAAAGTCCCTGTACAATTCTTATCTGTAATTAACCATTCAAAAACTGGAAGTGGTGCTGAGGCTCAAAATGGTAGCTTGCTAGTCTTGAGCAAAAGAGCTCAAAGATAGTGCCCAGGCCCTGAGTTCAAGCCCCAGGACCAACACACACACACACACACACACACACACACACACACACACACACACACACACACACAGCTCAAGGACAAGCCAGGTACTGATGGCTCATGCCTGTAATATTAACTCAGGAGGTTGAAATCTGAGTGGTTCAAAGCTAGCCTAGGGAAGGAAAGATGTGTGTGTGTGTGTGTGTGTGTGTGTGTGTGTGTGTGTTGGTCCTGGGGCTTGAACTCAGGGTCTGAGTGCTTGAGCTCTTTTGTTCAAGGTTAGCACCCTACCACTTTAAGCCACAACTCCACTTCCAGTTTTGTGGTGGCTAAATGGAGATAAGGGTCTCATGCACTTTCCTGCCTGGGCTGGCTTTGAACATGATTCTCAGATCTCAGTCTCCTGAGTAGATAGGGCTACAGTTGTGAGCCACTGGCGCTCAACAACTTTTTTTTTGTGGTGGTAGTGGGGTTTGAACTCCCAGTCTGATGTTCGCTAGGCAGGCTGCTCTACTACTGGGCCCATATCTCCAGCCCCACACTGAGATTTTTAAATATAATAACAGAAAAATAAATACCATGTGAGCTCACTCCTATGCAGAATATAAGCTCATCTCACAGAAGTTAAAGATAGAATGGGAATTCCCAGTGGAGGGGCAGTCAAGGCTGATCAGTGGGTATAAGTTACAGTAAGACAGGACCCATTAGTGCTGGGGTGCTGCTCTACAGTAGGGTGGTTATAGCTAACAATAATGTGCTGTGTACTTCAAAGAAGCTAGAATTCATGATTATTTAATGCTTTCACCCCCAAAGCATAATAAATACTTAAGAAGATGGATGCTGACTCTGAGTTAAACAGCTCACCATGTAAACACATACTGAGTATCACATGGTACCCAAAAAATACATGCAACTTTTATACTCGTAGGTGCCAGTTAAAAATAAATTTAAAGTAAAAAAAAGAAGAGAATTTTCTATTATAGAGGAAAATAATTGTGGAATATATGCAATCACATTGCTTCTAAACATTATTTAAATGTTGATAATTACTACAACTAATCATTTGAGTGAGTCCAAACATGTTTACATAGCAGTCATAAAGAAGTTTTCATTTTAAAAATACTATTTTTTATCTTTAACTTATGTTTTAAGTTTTGTTCTTACAAACATTTTCTTTTTGGTCAGGCGTGGGGCCTGAACTCTGGGTCTGGGTACTGTCCATACTACCACTTGAGCCACCGTGCAATTTTTGGCTTTTCTGCTTATGTGGTGCTGAGGAATCAAACCCAAGGCTTCATGCATGCAAGGCAAGTATTCTACCACTGAGCCACCTTCCCAGCCCTTTACAAACATTTTTATTGACACACACACAACCAAATACACACACACACACACACACACACACACACACACACACACACAGAGTCTGGGAATGTATGGTCCATATTTTGTTTTACTAGGGGGAGTTCATTATCAAAAAGTTTGACAATGATGGATCCAAAAATCTCACTGATGTAGTTGGACCCCTTCCACTCTGGTAGACCAGAAGATCCTACCACATTGAGCCATTTTCCAAGGACTCTAGCCCTGGCTTTGGGCCCAAGTAAAAGAGAGGTTGGTGGGTAAATGCAAGAAGCTATGACTTGAATGTTGCCAAAGAGCCAGAACTCCTGAGGCTCAGCCCTCCCAGGTTCACATCTTCTCCCCTGGCCATGCTGGCAATCTCTCCCCCACATCCTACCTTGTTGAGGAACTGGCTCCAGCCAGAAGGGCAGCCCCCCAGGGCTGGAGGTGGCAGGTCAGGGAGTTGTGTCTGCCCCGTGTTGTTGGTGCGCTTGCAGATGTAGGGCAAGGCTGTCAGGCACCTCTGGTCCCCCCAGTCCTCTGTGAAAGGGAGGGGAGGACAGTCACCCCAGGATAGGGCAGGGCAGTTTCTGGTAGTACTCTTGGCCACAAGAAAAGCATGAGTTCGGGCTGGGAATGTGGCTTAGTGGTAGAGTGCTTGTTTAGCATGCATGAAGTCCTGGGTTTGATTCCTCAGTACCACATAAAGAGAAAAAGCCAGAAGTGGTGCTGTGGCTCAAGTGGTAGAGCACTAGGTTTGAGCACAGAGAGGATCAGGGACAGAGCCCAGTCCCTGAGTTGTTTTTGCCTAGGAGTGGCAGAAAGAAAGAAAGAAAGAAAGAAAGAAAGAAAGAAAGAAAGAAAGAAAGAAAGAAAGAAAGAAAGAAAGAAAGAAAGAAAGAAAGAAAGAAAGAAAGAAAGAAAGAAAGAAAGAAAGAAAGAAAAGAAAGAAAGAAAGAAAGAAAGGAAAGAAAGAAAGGAAAGAAAGAAGGAAGGAAGGAAGGGAAAAAAACAAAGAGAAAGAAAGAAAAGCATGGGTTGGGACTCATGTACAGCTGAACTCAAGTCCTCTGTAACTTAGGGGCCATAAGGCAGAGCAGAGCCCAGCCCTCTCTAGGTCTAGCCCTTCCTGAGTTTGGGAACAAAGAATGAGAAGAACTAGGATCATGTCTGTAATCCCAGCTACTTAGGAGGTAGAGATCTCAATCAATAAGCTGGGCAGCTAGGTGCCAGTGGCCCATACCTGTAATCCTAGCTACTCAGGAGACTGAGATCTGAGGTTGGTGATTAGAAGCCAGCCTGGACAGAAAAGTCCATGAGATTCATATACCCAATTAACTACCATAAAACTAGAAGTGACACTGTGGCACAAGTGATAGACACTAGCTTTAGCCCTAAGCTCAGGGACAGCACCCAGGCCCTGAGTTCAAGTACCACAACCAAAGGGGGGGGGGGTGGCTGGACATAGTGTCACGATTGAAGTCTGAGGGTGGCCTCAGGCAAAAACATAACAACCTGCTTGAAAAATAACTAAAGCAGAAAGGCCTGAAAGTGGCCTCTGCCTAGCAAGTGTGACAGGATGAGTTCAAAGCACAGTACCAGTCCTGCCCCTCCCCCAAAAGAGACAAAGAATAAGAACTGATGGCCCAGGCCACTGCTGCTTCCCATCCCCACCTCACGCTCACCTCGGCTGGCTGTCATGTACACGCACTTCTTCTCTTTCCCTGGGGGCCGAGGTTTGCCTGCTGCCCAGGAGATGAAGTTAATAATGGAGCCATCTGTCCACCTGCAATGGCACAGAACAGGGGTGACGCCAGCCAGCACTGACCCAGGGCTCAGCCTCCCTTGTATGCAGCATGAGGGTAGCATCCAGCCGGAGGGGGTGCGGGGGGAGAAGGGGGGGAGTGACAGACATCCAGGAGCTCCAAGGCTGAAGACTAAAGAACAGAACCACACAGCCCCGGCAGCCAGGGACTTGAGGACCTGGTGACTCCAAGAATAGCCCAGCCCTCATTTCTCTGAGACTCCTGAAAACTCCTTCACAGGGGCTCTAAGCACAGTCCTGCCTCAAGCACTGGCTGCAGAGCCCCCCTCTGGGTGATCAGATGCTCTGAGGTCGCTTTGTTCATGATGGTGATCCCAGGTATACTAGAAGGCAGCTGCTGTTATTTCATTATTTAGTGCTCAGTATGTGTTGGATGCTGTGCTAAGGACTTGGATTTCTTCCCTCCCTCCCTCCTTCTCTCCTTGCTCCTCTCCCCTCCCTCCCTCCTTCTCTCCTTGCTCCTCTCCCCTCCCTCCCTCCTTCTCTCCTTGCTCCTCTCCCCTCCCTCCCTCCTTCTCTCCTTGCTCCTCTCCCCTCCCTCCCTCCTTCTCTCCTTGCTCCTCTCCCCTCCCTCCCTCCTTCTCTTCTTGCTCCTCTCCCCTCCCTTCCTCCTTCCTTCCTGGTCCTTTCCTCTTTCTTTGCAGTATAGGGATTTCTAATCCTCACAAGAATCTTCCATAGATGGGCACCTCTGGTGGCTAACACCTGTAATCCTAGCTATTCAGGAGGCTAAGATCTGAGGTTCGAAGCTAGCCTGAGCAGGAAATTCCATAATACTATTTCCAATTATCCACCAAGAAGCCAGAAGTGGAGCTGTGGCTCAAGCGGTAGAAGTCAGCCTTGACCTTGATCAAAAAAAGCTAAGGGATAGACCCTGAGTTCAAGCCCCAACACTGGCAAGTATACACACGCACGCGCATGCGCGCATGCACACACACACACACACACACACACACACACACACACACACACACACACAGAATCCTAGAAGGCAGGCTCCATTAATCACTACTTTCAGATGAGAAGCCTAGAAAGGCTAAGTCACTTACTTGAGGCCACACAGTCAAGAGAGGGGCAGAGCTAAATTCAAACATCACATCTTTCCCCCAACACACCCTTAGGGGTGTGCCTAGGGGCAGAGCTGGCCGCCTGCGCATACACTCCTTTCACACCTGCTGCCTGCCAAAGTTTCCCACCTGAAGCGCCCATCACTCTCAGAGGTGTGCAGGCCGATCCACCAGTGCTGCTCCTGGCCCCGAGAGAACTGGGGAAGGGGCGGAAGGTGAAGGTTGGCAGCCTCCTGGCTTTGGGTCCCGATGGGTCCTCCCCCAAAGTTTATGCCCCTTGCTATCTCTCTCCCACCTTCTGCAAGTTGTGCCCCAGAAAATCCAGCTCATCCTGGCTGTGCACAGAGGTCAGCTCGGCCTGGAACCACGTGCAGATGCGCTGCGCCTGCGCCCACGTGGAGTGATGCTCGAAAAACTTGTATTCTGCATCCTGGAAGCGCAGCCACTCCCGCCGGCCTGCGGGAGCAGCCCAGGGGTGGGAGCCACAGCCAGGGCCCAAAGGCTCTCCGAGGGGCCAGGGCAGGGCCAAGGGCAGGTGGCAGGTGGGCCAGGCTGGGAGCGCAACAGACCCAGGCCAGGCCAGGTGCCAGGCTCCAGGTCCTGGACTTGCCCCTCCTTCCACACTGAGGAAAACAGGGTGATGGTGTCCAACCCCAGCCAAGTCCATCCCCCTGGGGCTGGAACCCCTGGCCATGGTGTGGAGCCTCACCTTGTGGGCTGACATCAGGCTCCCGCACTTCCGTGCCTAAGGGAGAACAGAAACGAAGATGCTGCCGGGGATGGCAGGCTCTCCCTAGGATGCCAGGCCCCGCTGCGCTTCTCTCCTTCTAGAGCATGTCCCCCAGGGCTACCCCAGCCCACCTCGAGGGATCTTGCAAATCCAGTCCAGCTGCGTCTCGCACTGCATGGCCACCCACTGCAGGGAGGCCAGGTCAAGCACTGCACAGCCCCGGATGTCATCATCGTCGTGCCGGCTCCGGTCGAAATTGTGGTAAGAGAACTGGACAACCCGGTAGAGGAGGGAAGAGAGACTTAAGACACAGGGTACAGGCGGCTCCATCTCTAGGACCAAGAGGCCTGGCCTAAGCTGGACACCGCCAAACTGGGCTGGGCTCTCATCTCCAGCCTGCTTTCTTAAACTCTGGCCTCTTAGAACTCCACCTCCCCCAAGCACCACCCTCATCCGGTAAATCCCACCCACAATCAAGCCACGCCCCCTCCTCCCTAATCCTCACCCCGAGGCCATCACTCCAGCGCCAACTCTGACCCTCTCTAGGGTCCCGACGGTTCAGGCCAATCCAGAACCAGTGCTGCTCGTGGATCTCCGGCTCTGATTCACTTCAGTACAATGCAGGGATGGACAGAGAAAAGAGAAGTGAGAATCACAGGGGCCAAAACTCCCTTGGCTACTGATGACCTGGCAGCTCTGTGTTGAGGCCGCTCCATCTTTGCTTCACCCTACCTGCTAAACTAAAGCACTCATTTTCTTTCTTTTTCCTTTCCTTTTCTTTCCTTCTTTTTTTTTTCTTGTTGGTCGTGGAATGTGAACTCAAGGCCTGGGCGTTGTCCCTGAGCTCCTTTGTTCAACCCTAGTGCTCTACCCACTAGAGTTTTTCTGGTGGTTAACTGGAGATAAGAGTCTCATGGACTTTCCTGCCCTGGCTGGCTTTGAACCACAATCCTCAGATCTCAGCCTACTGAGTAGCTGGGTTACAGGTGTGAGCCATCAGCACCCAGCTCCAAAGCACTCTTTTGTTTGTTCAAGTTCTCTCTCTAGAGATGAGAGCTAAAGCAAATTGTCCAGTTTATGGGGCAGTCGCCTGGCTCCCTTTCCCTTGGCTTCTGTGTGGGATGCCCTACCCAGCAAAATTCTGCATGCTGATGGTCAAACAGCCAGAAAACCCAGACTGGAGAAAAATAAACCTGTATTCAAGCCCAACTCTATGACACTAGGACAAATAACCTAGCCCTCGAGGGCCACTGGAAATTACTACTTCCAGAGGTGTTGAGAACTGTGAACATTTACCACAGTATCAGATACACAATGAATGGTAAGGTGTGATGTTGAGTTATTGCAGTTATTAATTAAATGACATAATTAATTAAATGACATAATTAATGTTATAGTGGTTCATGCCTGAAATCCTAGCTACTCAGGAGGCTGAGATCTGAGGATCATTGTTCAAACCTAGCCAGGGCAGGAAAGTTGGTGAAACTCTTAGCTCCAAATAAACACTGGAAGTGGAGTTGTGGCTCAAGTGGTAGAGCAGTAACCTTGAATGGAAAAGCTCAGAGTCTGTGCACAGGCCATGAGTCCAAGCCCAAAACCAGTACCAAAAAAAAAACAAAAAAACACATAATCTTGATTGCTAGGAGAGATACTTGGAATTTAGATCTCAGGAACCGGGACCAGAAAAGTGCTTGCCTAGCATGCATGAGGCCCTAGGCTCAATTCCTTGGTACCTCATAATCAAAAAATAAAATTAATTAAAAATAAAAAGTTTTATTTTTGGATTTTTCCCAATACTAAGGTATATAAATGCTGTGTGCCATAGAAAACAGTACTTGGAGCCCACAGGATAGAGATGGGGTCCTGAAACGATGCCCTGAGCCATCGAGTTCCAGCCTTTCTTTAATGTCTTAGAAGGGTTTATTGAGGATTGTGAGTTGCTATTGTTGTAACAGAGGGGGTGCTCAACTGGGATCCGTTGTGATGGCAAGTTTGTGCATCAGAGTGGGTGCTGCTGGCTCTCTAAGGCTGCACCTCAGTCTCCTTTGCATGAGTGGGCCACACCAGTATGTTCACCCGAGATTACAGGGGACACGGCTACTTGATGGGGACAGAATGGTCCAGGTGTTCCAAGCACTCAAGATAGGCCCTACTGGGGTCCTTTTCACTCTACCCACCTCCTGTCCCCATTACTCAGCAAATCCAGGAGTCTGGTAACATGATTGTGCAGACAGCCCCTCCCCACCTATCCCTGCCTGGTCCCAAGCTCCGTACCCAAAGATTTTGTTGAGCATGTTGGCTACAAAGTGTTCCTCTTCGTAGCTGGCCAGGCTCAGCAGCTGGGCCCCCAACTCCTGGCAGTTCCCCTGGGCCTGGATCCAGCTCTTCTTGTCCTGTAGCCGCTCTGAGCTGAATACCTGCATGAGTAGAGCCCATTGTTTAAGCTGTGCCCACTGGCCCTCCTCCTCAGGGGTTTCTATGACAGCAGGAGGGTGGGATGCAGTGGCTTCATTGCTAAGGACAATCCTGCTCATCAGGAAAGGGAAGCAGGCACCATCAGCACAGGTGAGAGCTTCTGTGCCCAATCTCTGTGGGGATCCATTTTAGCAGAGCTACAACGTGCTATGGACCAGTTCCTTCCTTTCCTTAGACTTTAGTTTCTGCACTTCATAAAAGACCTTAGATTCCTTCCGTGACCCCAAAATATGGCAGATTACCAGGCGCCTTGCAGATCTATTGAACTGAGTCTCTACAGTGCAACCTAGCAGATCTTTTTATTTTGTTGTTTTGTAATGCTGGGAATAGAACCCAAGTCCTTGTATAGATGAACTAGAAGAGTTACTTTGCCAGGCACTGGTGGCTCAAGCCTATAATCCTAGCTACTAAGGTGGCTAAGATCTGAAGCCAGGAAAGTCTTTTTGTTGTTGTTTGTGTGTGTGTGTGTGTGTGTGTGTGTGTGTGTGTGTGTACATACCATTCCTGGGGCTTGAATTCAGGGCCTGGGCAGTGTCCCTCAGCTTTTGTGCTCAAGGCTAGTGCTCTACCACTTTGAGCCACAGCTTTATTTCCAGCTGCTGCTGCTTTTCTTACACAGACTTTCCTGCTTAGTCTGGCTTCAAACATGATCCCCAGATCTCAGCCTCCTGAGTAGCTAAGGATTACAGGCAAGAGCCACCAGTGCCTGGCAAGAAGCCAGAAGTAGAGCTGCAGTTCAAGCACTAGTCTTGAACAAAAATGCTGAGGGACAGCAATCCAAGCCCTAAGTTCTGAGTTCAAACTCCAGGACTAACACACACTCTGGATCTCTGGATCACAGATGGTGCCCAGGAAAGCTGCCTCTCTGCTCTGCCCTGCTCTTCTGCCCCCTGCCATGCTGCCAACAGGCTGACCTACCTTATAGCAGTACCGGAGTTTAGTGTCTGAGGCCCAGCCCTGCGGACAGGAGCCAGCAAGGCTGGGTGTGGGGTCTGGCCCGGGCAGCTCTGGTGTCACTGGTGTGCCAAGGCTCTGCCGGCAGATGTAGCGAGCCCGGAATGAGGTGCAGTTCTTCACCTCCCACAGTCCCATGGCACTCCCCGTGGCCAGGGCCACACAGCCCCCACGGCTATACCCTGAGGAAGAGATAAAGGAGACCACACATGAAAGAGGATTCGCCACTCTAGCTCTGACAGGAGGAACCAGCTTGGCCATCTCTGCAGGGACATGCACAGAACCAAGGGAGGAGGAAGGAATGAGGCAGTGGCCCAGCTCTGCAGTTATTTCCTGTGAGATCTTAGGCAAGTTCCTTAACCTTTCTGAGCCTCTGATGCACCTTATGTGTTATGTAAAGGGTTAGGGGAAGATAAAGGCAATTAATGTGAAATTTTAATACTACTAACAGCAAGCACTGTATTATGCACACTACTATACCTATTCTACATATATTAGCCCTTTCCCTATGTTAGCACTGGGCCTATCCTAAAACCTCACATGAGCTCTTTGAGGAAAGCGCCACAATCTCCATCTGACAGAAGAGGCCTGGGCTCAGAGATGCCCAGCTAGTCACCAGCAGCATCAGGATCCGAGGCCAGGCCATTTGGCTCTAGAAGCTGCTCTCCTGAGCAACACGCCATATTGTAGAAATGATCTGTTTCCTGGGGAACCCTAGGGCTCAGTCCTAGAGGGTTAAGTCCACCACAGCCTTCCAGCTTCCTCAAGACCAGTAAAAAGAAGGGGTGTTGACCAAAGCACCATGGACAAGTCAAAGCTCACCAGGCTGGTCCCGATTCCAGTGGGTGTACATGACTTCGTCCCCACTGAGCCAGTGGAAGGAGCCAGTGCCGTTGAGGTCCTGCAAGGCTGTCCAGAAGTACTGGCTTTCCCAGTTGTAGATGAGGCTGCTGACGAAGGCCTGCTCGAACCTTTGGGAGATGGGCTGGTCAAGGCAGGAAATGCACTACCCCCATTCCTGGATCTCTAGGCCAGGTACCCTGCCCCAGGAACTTGAATGCTTTGCCCAACCAGTAGAGGCTAAAGGAAGTAGAGGCTCCATTTGACAGAGGAGGAAACCAAGCTCCCTCTTCTACTGTCCACACCTTCTTGCCTTGCTGAGAAGAAAGCAGAGACAATCAGACACAGCCAAGGCCTGCCTTTCTTGGGCATCCAATTCACACCTGGGCCTGCCCCTGTCCTCCACTACCCTGAGGTCATTTCATATGGGAATGTCTTCCTTGCTGGGCGCCGGTGGCTCAGGCCTATGATCCTAGCAACTCAGGAGACTGAGATCTGAGGATTGAGGTTCAAAGCCAGCCCAGGCAGGAAAGTCCATAAGACTCTTATCTCCCAATTAACTATGAAAAAGCAAGAAGTAGAGCTGTGTGGTCCAAGTGGTAGCGTACACAGCTCAAGGTGCTATTTTGAGCAAACAGCCAAGTGAGAGTGTAAGGCTCTAAGTTCAAGTCCTAGTATATACACATACCTACTTTTCTTGTAACAAGATTTCAAAAAGACCCTGGAGGGCTGGGAATGTGGCTTAGTGGTAGAGTGCTTGCCTAGCATGCATGAAGCCCTGGGTTCCATTCCTCAGTACCCATATACAGAAAAAGCCAGAAGTGGTGCTGTGGCTCAAGTGGTAGAATATTAGCCTTGAGTAGAAGCAGCTTAGGGACAGTGCCCAGGCCCTAAGTTCAAGCCCCAGGACTGGCCAAAAAAAAAAAAAAAAAGATCCTGGAGTCCTTTGTAGTCCTGATGGCAGGAAGCTATCTTATTTGGTAGAAGGGTTAGATTAGGTCAGGACACAGGCAAGGGCTGGTCAGGGCTCCTGCCTCCTCCGATACCTGTTGGTGATGGTGACCAGCTGAGAGCCATGGTCAGTACACAGGCGCCGAGCCTCGCTGTAAGTCACTTGGTCTTCTCCCAGCCAATAGCAGGATGGGCTATGCCATGTCCAACCCTGGCTCAAGACAGGACAGAAGAGGGGAGTCTGTGAGAGGAAGACTCTACCCTTGTCTGTAAATACTGGGGTGCAGAAGGCCAACAGGGGCACAGGTTCAATCCCAGAGAGGGCAGGGTCTATGCTGGGCTCTGTTCCCAGTCACTGTGTCCTCTCTCCCCACTCCCATGTTACCCATGATAGTCAGGCCAGGATGGAGCACAGCTGCAGGTGGCTGATGGACTCAGGCTAGCTCAGAAAGATGAGTAGCACTTAAACAAAGAGGTACAGTGTGAAACTGCTGGTTGGCTGGGAAACCAAAGCTAAAAAGCTGAGAGATGCCAGGACGTAGGGGAGGGGGACGGAGTAGTTCTCAGAGGTCTGGAAAAAGCTGAAACTGGGGAGGATGTGCCTGGGGTTGAGTGGGAGGCCAGGCAGCCTTTCTGTGGGGAGCAGAGAAGAGATCAATCTAGGTGCAATGTTGGTATCTGGGTGGTGGCAGGAGCCAGGGCAGAAGGTATGATGGGGGAGGGGAGCACATGTGCCCATTAGGAGCTGGGCAAAGACCTCTAGCTATCCTG
Organism: Dipodomys spectabilis; assembly: GCF_019054845.1. Classification (NCBI taxonomy): domain Eukaryota; kingdom Metazoa; phylum Chordata; class Mammalia; order Rodentia; family Heteromyidae; genus Dipodomys; species Dipodomys spectabilis. Next base: position 6,920,853 of record NW_024870695.1, on the reverse strand, counting down.
AGATGTCCCTCCTCTATTCCCCCCCCCCCTCCAGACTGACCTTGGTGCCAGGCAATTAGCAACTCCTCTCCCTCCACCCCACCCAAGCCAGAGCAAAGTCTCCAGGCTAAACTGGGAGCTTGCTGAGCGCAAACTCCTCAGCTGAGCCCATCCATCAAGAGCATGCCGGCTGGCATTTCCTGCTCCACCCCTGGAGGAGGGTCTGGTTGCAGGTGGGCAGGCTGTGGTGAGGGGCTTAATCCGTAGGAAAACAGAGTGAGGACCAGACCTTCAGCTAGGGGCTGGGAGAAGAAGCCCAAAGGCCACAAAGTAGGCTTTATAAGCAATCTCCCCACACCCCTGCCACTCACCCCCCTGCCACCACCCCACAAGGCAGCACCAGCTCACTCACTCACACCCTCAAGATTCCTCTCACTCACCTTTCATTCCTAAGCCCTCCCCTCTCTGAGCCTCTTCTGGAGCCCAGGGGGAGTTGGAAAGGAGCCCAGGGCAGTAGACTAAGGAGAAGATGGCCCTTACCAAGGGACCTCATTCCTCCAGAGGTGACAGGCAAGCACTCACTGTGTTCCATTGAGGCACATGCCAGCAAGGCACAGAGGAGAAAGGCCTGGGGGTACACAGACCCCTCCAGCAGCCTCCTCCTACTCTGACCGGGCCAGACTCAGGTCATCCCCACCTCCACCTCCCTGTTCTCTACTGTGGGTGAGAAGTGGCTTCCCCACAGATAGGGTAAAAGGTTCAAGGCTGGGGTGAGGACCTCTGCTTCCTCCTATAGTCCCTGCCCTATCCCACCCCACTCAATATTTCTCCTTCAGGAATGAGCAATTGGAAAGCTAGAGAAGTGGATGCATGCTGGGAAAGGCTGAAGGATTCCTTCCACTCCTTCACCCTGGGGGCTCTGCTGGCTGGCCCCATTCAGGGCAGGTCCAGAAACACCCTCACCTTCCGGCAACCATGGTCCTCCTCAGCAGCCCCCTGGCTTAGCTGGCCGGCCTTCTTGCAGATGGAGGGCAAGGATTGGTTACAGGGACTGTCATTCCAACGACCTTCCTAGGAACACACAGTGAGGGACAGTCATATCCCAGATCCCATACCTCCAGTCTTTCTGTGAACCTAACTTCTGAACCTAGACCTGTCTCTGACTTGCTGTGTGATTTTGAGTAAGTGACAGCATCTCTGTGTCCCAGGCTGTTCAGTGGGGAAAACACTTTCAGTTCTGTAAGTCTCACAGGTAGATGAGCGCATACATCATTTATATGCAAATGCCCTAAAGCCCTAACAAACAATGCCTCAGTAGAGAAAGATATGCTGGATTATGTATGGCTCATTTTAGAAACATCAAACCCAAACTGGCTGGGGTTGAAGGTGTGGCTCAAATGGTAGAGTACCTGCTTAACAAGCCTGAGACTCTGAGCTCAAACCCCAGTACTACCAAAAACAACTTCCCCAGCCAGAAACAAAAAACTGGCTAGGATTGTTAGAGTAGCTGAATAGCAGAAATAGGCATGTTTCCAAGTACAAGGTCCTTGCTTATGCACAGGAGATGTGTTCCAGGATCCCCACTGGATATCTGAAACCACAGACAGTACCAAATCCTGTATATACTGTGTTTTTATACCTATGAGGATAAAGCTGAATCTACAAATTAGACCAGATTCTCCCAGCTGAGAAGCTCAGTGATGAAGAAGCTGAGAGGAATTTAGTCCTATGCCCATAAAAGTACCTGAGCCCTTGCCGGTACACACAGCCTTCCAGCCCTAAGGGCACAGTGCTTATATATCCTCACACCCAGGAAATGCCTGGCACAAAGTGGGTACTCAATAAATAACTGCTTTTAAGTTGTTAAATAACATCCCCAAAGGCAAAAACTCAGCTGCTTCAGTGTCTGGCACTGCATCTGACAGAATGTTCTGCATGGTTCCCAAACAGGCAAGGTGTCCTCCTGGCTCTTTCTCTTTTTAAAGGGTCTCTTCTCTATTGGAAGCCCTGAGTTAATTTGCTTACATACACCATGTTGAAGTTAAAACTATGGCAAACAGAACCCTATCATTTCTAGAGAAAGAAAAGATCTTGTAGTTAAGTTCAAGATCCCGTAGGGTGCAGACTGGCAGACTAATCCTGATCCTACAGCTTCCCCATGATATGGGTTCTGATGCCACCTGCTGGTGGGGAGGAATAGCTGGCGGGAGACCAAGAATGGTCAGGCAAATGTGCCTAAGGTTTCATGAGAGTAAATTCCTTTCATCTTCCCAATGGCCCAAAATAATGTGGCCAGGGTGACTGACTCAGCTAGTAGGGTTGAGGATGAGATGAAAACCCTGGTGGCAGGCTAGGAATGTGGCTCAAGTGGTAGAGCACTAGCCTTGAGCAAAAGAAGTTCAGGGACAGTGCCCAGGCTCTGAGTTCAAGCCCCAGGACTGGCAAAAATGAAGGAAAGAGAGAAAGAAAAAAAAGAGAGAGGGGGAGAAAGAAAGAAAGAAAAAAAGAAAGAAAGAGAGAAAGAAAGGAAAGAAAGAGAGAAAAAGAGAGAGAAAGAAAAAGAAAGAAAGAAAGGAAAAGAAAAAGAGGAAGGGAGGAAGGAAGGAAGGAAGGAAGGGAAAAGAAAAGAAAAGAAAACCCTGGGGAGCTAGGAAGGTGGCTCAGTGGTAGAGCGCTTGCCTTGCATGAATGAGGCCCTGGGTTCGATTTCTCGGCACCACATAAGCAAAAAGAAAAAATCCGGAAGTGGTGCTGTGGCTCAAGTGGTAGAGCCCTAGCCTTGAGCTGAAGAGCTGAGGGACAGCACCCAGGCCCAGAGTTCAAGCCCCATGACGACCCCCTCCCCCCCCCAAAAAAAGAAAACCCTGGTGGCCTACTGAGGGACAGTGAGGAGGTCTGGGGTAAGGAGGCATGGATTCTATGGCTCTGTGATGGGAAGGGAGGGTCTCACCGGCCCCCAAATGGTGACACAGTCCTCTAGACTGTCCCGGAAGTTGTTGGGCTCAAAAGGATGCCAGTGGGTAAAGCTGACAAGGCTCCCATCGGACCACTCGAAATTCATCTGCAGTTTCAAGTCGTTGAGGCCGATCCACAGCTCCTCCACCTCTGTGAAGTGCAGAAGAGGACAGAGAAGACACAGACAAGTCAGCCACCCACAGGGAGAGGAGGAACATTCTCTGAACTTCCTGGATAAAGAACCGGATGGACAGCAGATAGGCCCAGCCCTCCACCCCAGCCATGAGACCAGGCAGCCCCTCACCTTGCTTGATCTGCTTGGTGATGAACTCCAGCTCAGCCATGCTATGGATGCTGAGCAGGTCACCTCCACCCCGAAGACACGCCTTCTTAGACTCCTGCCAGCTGCGCTTCTCAGCCTGCAGGCGGTAGCAGTGGCCCTGGAAGGGCTGCCAGCTCGGTTCACAATCCACCTTCACGTTGGCCCACCTGTCTGCAGAGAGAGACCCACATGGCCATTGCCCAGAGTTGCCCAGACTGGATACATACCAGCTCATTGGATGTCAACACAATCAGGACTGTCACCAAGTCATCTTCTTCCCAAATATGTCTCATATTGGCCTTCCCCATTCAGACCAGTGTGGATGTTGAAAACAAAACCCTTCTTAGAGCCCAGGGTGGTAGTTCACACTGGCATTCTCAACTACTTGAGAGGCAGAGACCAAGATTGAGATGAAAACTCGTGGGGCTGGGAATGTGGCTTAATGGAAGAGTGCTTGCCTAGCACGCATGAGGCCCTGGGTTCAATTCCTTGGTACCACATAACAAAAAATAAAGATTGAAGTTCACTCTGGGCATTGGTGGTTCACATCTGTAATCCTAGCTAGTCAGTAGACTGAGATCTAAGGATTTTAGTTTGAAACCAGTTCCTGGGGTAGGAAAGTTAATGAGACTCATCTCCAATTAACCACCAAATAGCTAGACGTGGAAATACCAGCCTTGAGCAAGAAAGCTAAAGGAAAGCACCTAGGCCCGGAGCTTAAGCCCACTACTGGCACACACACACACACACACACACACACACACACACACACACACACACACACACAGCCGCCTAGGCCTGTTTTCTCCTCTGCAAATGGTGTTTCCTGCTATGTGAATCAAACTTAGCTTGTGGCCACATTACTTAATAAATGGAATCCTAATTATTCTGGCAAATAAGTCACTGAGCACCAACTTTGTGCTGGCCTGGGAAGTCTTTGATGAAGGGACAGGGCCTTGAGGTAATCACAAGGACCAGTCTGAACAGCACCAGGAAACTGAGCAGGTCACAGGTTGGGTGAGCAGTCAGGATCAAGGGATGCATAAAGTGGCTGCACTTAGTCACATCCCCTGGCTAGGATTCGTCCTCTGGCTCCTTTTCCACCCCCAATTCCTCTCCATGCACCCCAAAGCCCTGTTGCACTCAGGACCATGCATTTCAGCTTCACCCTTTAGGGACTGGGTTCTGAGGGCAGCTGAGGCAAACAAGCCCTCACTTGGGTCTTGGCAAGAGAAAACAGGACTTCTTCAAACCACCCACAGTGTCAGGCTCGGGCAGGATTCCGCCTGGCCAGGCAGGAAGACCTGTGCTTACTCGAAGCATTGCCCCAAACGTGGATTTTCTTTCTGGATGCTCCAGACACACCTTTTCCAGGAGACCTAGCAAAGTGGGTGGGCTAACAGCCAGCTCCGGCTCACCCCTTGGCTCAGAAGACGTCAATCATCTTTCGCTAGCCAATGAGCTACGACCTGAAGCTGCCGCTCTCGACAGAACGGATTTTAGGTGATTCCTTATCTGGGGAACGCAGGCGCAGGATAGCAATGGCGCCACCCTCAGAAATGACATGACTTATGTGATGACACCCCAAAAGCAGAACCCACCCGCCCGAATAACTGCTTAGATTATGCCTGGGAATGGAGGAGGAGGGAGGAGGGAGGAAATCCGAGGGCACAGACCATCCTCCGGGCTGGAGCAGGACTAGCCTTGGGGGCAGGGAAAAATCAGAAGCCATTTCTGGGAAGACCCAGGATTGATGACTACCCAGGCTTCCCCCAGCCAGAGGAGGGCTGCCTTGACCGGGGCTTGCTCCTACCCCCGCCCCCCCCCCCCCCCACACACACACAAAAGGGTCACTTGAGAATGCAGTAGCTGGCAGTCCTGAGTCAGTTTTTGGCGAGTTTCACAGTCTAGAGCAGAAAGTTGGCGCTCAAACTCCCCAACCTCACAGGTTTGTGAATTTTTCTGGTTTTGCTATATATTTTTATTTTACTATATTTTTTGTAATGAAAACTCCCTCTTTATTCCACAGCTATGAGGTTACCCAAACAAGTAGCAGTAGCCCAGTAGGCTGTACTGATAAAGCCAGGCAGGGTGTCCAGGAGCACTGGCACCCTGGGCCAGGACTCAGCTTTGCAGGGTGGTGGCAGGATGCCTGCATTTATTTGTAATATGTAAGTAAGGATTTTGCAACCCAGAGACCAAACTGTTGTGCATGGCCACAAACCAGTAAGGGGTAAAGCCCCCCCAAACAGGCTTTGTTCATAGTCCCAAACTCCTCCATCTCTCCTATAAGACACTAGAACTATCTCTGTAAATCATCCAAAGGAGCTTAAAAACCTGCAAAGGTTCCCCACAGGCTACCTGGCCTCACCCAACTTCACCCAGCAGTCAAGCTTCTTCTGAGACTGGTTGCAACCTGCCTTTCTCAACTCTCTTCTCATCCCCACACCCAAATGGTTCCTGCACAGGGCTCACGTGAAACCCTTAAAAGAAGGGTCTGAGCCGGGTGCCAGTGGCTCACACCACTGTAATCCTGAGTAGGAGGCTGAGATCTGAGGCTGATGCCTGGGCAACATGAGGCTCCTATCTCCAATAAACCACCAGAAAACTGGAAGTGGCGCTGTGGCTCAAGCAGTAGCTCGCCTTGAGCTGAAGAGTGCAGGGACAGCGCCCAAGCCCAGAGTTCAAACCCCACAACCAACAAAAAAAAAAAGAAAAAAAGAAAGGTCTGGTTCGGTTAATCTGGGGCAAGACCTATTGGCTTCATTTCTAACATACTTCTAGATGATGTGGTACTGCTCGTGTGTGAAGTTGGCTGAAGACCCCACTTGGAAGAAGTAGGGCCTATTCTCCAACTCAACCACAGACTCACCTTGGGGGCTCTTCTTCCCTGTCTCCACGCCTTTGCACGTGAGCGTCCCCACACCTGTCTTTGCTCTCAACTTGAAAGGCACAAGTCACATGTCACTTCACCAAACTCTCAAGTGCCAGAAACTTCATCAGTTTCTTTTCTAGCACTTATTATACATATTACTACAACAGCCCGTAACTCAAGGTATTCTAATTATGTGTTTATAGATCTTGTCTCCTCCAACTGACTATGGTCTCCACAGGGCACCAAGAATATTACCAATCTTTAACGTGGTTCCCACAAATGTTTCTCAAATGAATGGACAGCACATTCAAACTTGTTCAAACGTTAGGTGAACAATTAAATAGAGAGAGAGAAGATGAGAACCACTTCACCTTGTGGACATAACAAGAAGGGAGGCTGAGCCCCCTTGGCTATAACCCTAATAAACCTCACGCACGTGCACTCCCACATCCACACCTGTGGCACAGCCCCTGGCTCACCTGGAGGGGTCAGCTCAGTGGTTGAGTTGGGCTTCTTCTTGCACACGTAGGGCAGTGCGATGCTGCAGTCACGGTTCTGCCAGCCGCCTGAGGACTCAGTGCGGATCACGCCACAGTTCTCCTCATTTGGGTTGTCTGGTTGATCTATGGGATGGGCAGAGCACCGGCACCCCAGGAGACAGAAGCTCACCCTGTGGCCCATGGAGTGTCCTGCTCCCTCTACTTCCAGGGCTAGCTGGAGGAAGTCAGGCCTCAGTGCCAGCTCCACTGTTAGATCCTCTTGTTTTCTCACCTGGGCCCAAACAGTCCTGAACCTTCTACTCTGCAATGTACAGCAGCCCCCATGCCGACCTCCCTACTCAGGCCTCCAGGGCACTGGATCTGGATATACACTGTCCAAACCTGTGACTGGAGGCTGAACCCTGGACCATTCCCCGAGTTTTGGGACAGGGGAGGGAGCCTAATGGGAGGGGCCCATTTCTACTTTGTGTCAAGTCATTGCATGAACCTGCACAGCCCAGTCTAAGCACGAGTGGAAATGTGGGTCTCACCTACTCGCACTGGAGCAGGGGAGATGGAAGCCAAGTACTTGTAGGGTCCCTGAGTTCCCAAACCCCATGGTCTTACCACTCTCCCAGTTGAGGTACTTGAGGGGCGAGTTGTCTGACCACTGCCAGCCTCCACTGGTGTCCAAGTCATTAAGACCAATCCACAGTGTGGAGCTGTAGCCTGTGAGGAGCCCTGGCAGCAAGAGGGAGCAATGAGAAGGGAGGAGTCCCATCCTCAGCCCTCCAGCTTTCTCTCCTCTCCTCACCCCTCCTCACATGCAGAAAGGGGGCAGGGTCGCCACCTGAGGGAAGTCTCAGGCTTTGCTGACACTGCATCCTGTACCCAGGGTAGACTAGACTCCAGCCCACCAACCTCGCTGCAGGGGCTGCCTCCACTTTACCATTGATGTAGGTCTGCTCGTGGATCTCAGTGATGCTGAGCAGGTCTGCCCCCTGCTGCTCGCAGCTGGCCCAGGCCTCCCTCCAGGACAACGTGGACTGGAAGTTAAACTGGTAGCAACTGTCGGTCAGCTGGTCCTTGTCCCAGAAGGTCTCGCAATCATTACCTAGCCCCACAACCAATGGACTTATGGATGGCTCTTCCCCAGCAGGTGATCCCTTAGCCCCACCCAGCATCTCTCTGGAAGCACAGAAGTCTATGCCACAGAGGAGGGTTTCTCACCCCAGTCCCATAGCTTCTTCAGCTCCCACTGAAGCCGCTTTCCCAGCTCCCAGCCTCTCATCACCAGCCTCCCTCCAGATGCCTCCCTACCCGCCCCGCTCTCACTCTTGATGGGGCAGAAGCCCCAGCGCTCATCTTTGCCATAGTCCTGGGTGGTGGCACACCACAGATGCCCATCTTCGCGGCCTGTGCTGGTGCAGCCGTGGAACCACTGGTTATCATATTTGAAGGGGATGGTGCATGGCTTTCCGTGGGAGTTCCCCTGAATGGTGTAGACCTCTGTAGGGGAGCAGAGTCAGGCCCTGGGCTGGTGGACCCCACCCCACAACCTCTCTCTTCTCAGGGAAAGCCCCCTCTAACTCAGGGGGCCAGGGAGTGGATGCAGTCAGAAGAGACTGAGAGGGACAATGGTGCTAGATAACTCTAAGGTGTCCTCTCCTTGGAGCTGGCACAGGCTCATGGCTCACCCCATGGGAGAGAACAGGGCCTCCCCAATCCCTTGAACGCCCATCTAAATGAGGGCAGCTCTAAGTCATCCCCAAGGGCTGAGCCCTATAAAATCAGCCATAGGAACTGGGAGAGAGCAAGGGAAGAATTGACATTGTCCACAAAGAAATGTACTCTTTACCTGACTTATGGAACTGTAACCCTTCTGTACATCACCTTTATAATACACATTTTTTTTAATTACAAAAACAAAATTAGCCATGGGACTAAAAATTCTACCACGAGATCAGGGCAGCTTCCAGAAAAGAGCCCAAACAGTGGAGCTGCCCACCACCAGCGGCTCCTCACTGGATAACATTCACTAGTAGCTAATCCAGTGCCATGTTGCCCAAGCTAGTCCCCTGGGGGAAGGGAGTTACCACTGAGTTTTAGGTTATACTGTTTAAAGGCTTTTTGAGCAGCATTCATTCTTCATTTCTTAAAGGTAACTCCTTTAAAGCTAATTTTCCCAATTATTCAAAAAACAAATACTTCCTAGCTGGGCACTAATGGCTCATGCCTATAATCTTAGCTACTCAGGAGGCTGAGATCGGAGAACCTTGTTTCAAAGCCAACCCAAGTATGAAGCTATATGAGACTCTGATCTCCGATAACCACCAAAAAGCTGGAAGTAGGGTTGTGGCTCTGAGTTCAAGGCCCAGCATCCCCTCCCCCCACCCCCCACTCGTCCAAAAAAAAATAAATAGAAAGCTTCCAATTATAATTAAAAAGGTGACAGCCAAGTGGTCCAGAGAAAACCAAAGGCCTCATTGCTCCAGTCACCATGACACCAGGGACCCTTCCCTTGCCTGCAGGCAGCTCCTCACCATAGTAGGGCCGAGCACACAGATCCTCCTCACTGCCATAGATACGCCACTGGCCACTGTGGGTGTGGTCTCCGCGCTCCAGGGGGCCAGGCTTGGATGCATTGCCTACGCTGCCCCCTAGCAGATGGGACAACTGGTCCCCCAGGGTGCGGCACTGCCAGCGGAGACTCAGGGCCTCCCGGTCACATTCATACATGCCCAAGGAGGCTGTGCTGTTGGTGCCTGGCCAGCCCGTGCCAAGGCACTGCATGGCACCCAGGTTGAAAAGCCGGTTCCGGGAGACCCACTTCCAGCGCTGGGCTGGGAGACTGGTGTTGCAGGCTGGGGTGACTCGGACCTTTGCACCTTGAGATTCCAAACAACCTTGCAGTCCATGGCTGAAGATGAGGAAGATGTCGGCTTCTGGAAGGAAAGAGAAGGTGGGACATGAAACTATTATGGTGACCCTTGAGGCCTGGTGAAGCCAATAGACACTGATCATTGCCTAGAATGTCAGTCACTTTATATGGCGGTCACTCAGCCCTTATGTAGTCCCCCTCAAGGTGGAGAGAGGGGCACTAGTATGCCTCTCCCACCCCCACCCCTGTGCCCAGGGGAGGCACAACCCACCTGTAGTCCAGCCCCATCCCCCCTAGGATGTAAACTCCACAGCAAACCCAACTGCAGGCAGCAGATCCAGTCCTGTACTTATTAGTTCCCCCTCACCTGCAGTTGCATTTTCCACTGTCAACTGCAGCTGAAAATATATCATCAATGGAAAGTGGCAGAAATAAACATTTCCTAAGTTTGACACAGCTTTTACTATAGCATGTCATTTCAGTTGCTCTAGCTTATTATTAGTTATTGTTCCTCTCTTACAGGCCTGTAATTGTTTTGGAGCAGCTGGGGAGGGGTTGTAGAGGTACACTGCTCACACCCCACACTGCAGGCCCAGTCTCCATCTCCCTGACACACCAAAGTTTTGCCAAAGCCCTCTGGCCTGCAGGCATTTTGTCTCACTCACTGGTTTCCATACTCTTCTCCTTCTAGAAACTTTTCAAACCATTCATCCTCTGCCTATACCTAACCATACTCACACCCTCATAACTATTTCAGGCCCTATTTTTGAGACAGCACCATTTAGGCTGTTTTGGGCCTCTCTGTTTTGCATCTTCTTCTCCACCACCTCTCCGGGAGCCCCTGTGGAAGAGACAAGGCCAATACAATCCCCTCTCCCAATATACTTCACAGATTAGGAAATGCCACCTGAGGTTTAAAGGGACAGAGACACTAAACCAATTAGTGGTAGTCTGGAACTGAGCTAAGAATGATGGAGACTGCTAAGGAATATAGTGTTTCATGGGATGGGAAGGTGGCTCAGTGGTGGAGCGCTTGCCTTGCATGCATGAGGCTCTGGGTTCGATTCCTCAGCACCACATAAGCAGGAAAAAAAAAAGCTGGAAGTGGCACTTGGTAAACGGTAGAGTGCTAGCCTTGAGCTAAGAGCTAAGAGCTAGCCTTGAGAAAGAGGAGAAGGAACAAAATAAACAAGAGGAAAGACTTTGGCTACTACTCACAGTGTCACCCAGATAGTAAGCAAACTCAGGTCTCTGTCAGCCATGTTGCACACCTTCCTCTTCTCCAGCTGAGGTGAACTCTAAGTGCACCATATACACACATTCACACTGTTCATCCCGGGCTGTACTGAAGTTGGCTAGCTACCTAGGGTTGCTTCCATGACTCAAAAGCATGAGTTGGAATGCTGGTGTTCAAATTCTGGTTCTACCACTTCATGTGTGACTCAGACAAGGGCTTAACTTCCTTATGACCAGTCTCTCATTGTAAGACTATTATAAAGATTAAGTGAAACAACAGCTGCGAGATGGAAAGTACTTGGGAGAAGAACACTAAAAGTGTTCATCCTTATCATGATGATTACAAGTTATGGAAGTTATAAGTAAAGAAACTGGCTAAAGGGAAGGTGGCTCAGTGGTAGAGTGCTTGCCTTGCATGCATGAGGCCCTGGGTTCGATTCCTCAGCACCACATAAGCAGAAAAAGCCAGAAGTGGCGCTGTGGCCCAAGTGGTAGAGTGAGCTGAAGAGCTGAGAGAGCACCCAGGCCCAGAGTTCAAGACCCACGACCGACACCCCCCCTCCCCCAAAAAAAGAAAAAAGAAACAAAAGAAAAGAAACTGACTAAGGGCAGTGAGCAATTTGAAGACCAGACTTGCAGGTTAATAAGAGATAGAGTAAAAAAAATTACTTATTCTATAGAGACCAAACCCCATCTCTTTATGTTCTCCCATGCTGGCCTTATAATTTCTCTAGGGTCCATTTTCTATGAATAGCCAGAATGATTTTCTTTTCTTTTTTTTATTTTTTTGTTAGTAGTAGAACTTGAACTCAAGGTGTTCTTGTGCTCTTTGCTTACTTATTTTGCTCAAGGTTGGCACTCAACCACTTGATCCATGCCTTTACTTCTACCTTTTTGCTGATTAATTGGAGATAAGGGGATTGGAGGATTTGTGTGCCTGTGCTGGCTTCAAAATGTGATCCTCCGGGGGCTGGGAAGGTAGCTCAGTGGTAGAGCACTTGCCTTGCATGCATGAGGCCCTGGGTTCGATTCCTCAGCAACACATAAGAAAAAAGCCAGAAGTGGCGCTGTGGCTCAAGTGGTAGAGTGCTAGCCTTGAGCTGAAGAGGTGAGGGACAGTGCCCAGGCCCAGAGTTAAGGCCCCACAACCGGACCCCCCTCCCCCCCCAAAAATGTGATCCTCCGGAGGTTCAAAGTCAGACAAGACAGGAAATTCTGTATGACTCATCTCCAATTAACCACTAAAAAGTTGGAAATGGAGCTGTGACTCAAGTGGTAAACATTAACCTTGAACAAAAACATCTCGGAGTCAGAGCACAGGCCCTGAGTTCAAGCTCTAGGAGACGCGCGCACACACACACACACACACACACACACACACACACACACACACACACACACACACACACACACACACACACACACACACACACACGGTGATCCTCAGATCTCAGTTTCCTGACTAGCTACACTAGCTGCACCTAGATCAGAATCATCTTTTAAAGATACACACACACACACACACACACACACACGGTGATCCTCAGATCTCAGTTTCCTGACTACCTACACTAGCTGCACCTAGATCAGAATCATCTTTTAAAGATGTAGATAAATTCCTCAAAAAAAGTTAAACAATACTGGAGTGTTGAAGGCCTTAAAGAAAGCAGTGATGAGTTTAATGGTAGGAGAATTTTTTCCCATGGCAGGATGAATGCCAAAAGCAAAGGCAAAATTCAAAGGATTAAATGATATGTAACCTGGTAGAGGCAAAGGGTTAATTCCTTAATATAAAACAAAAATAAAAAAACCAAGAGCTTCTGCCACAATAAACAAATGAATACATTACAAAGACAAAATCACCAATCCAATAGAAAATGAAAGGCATGCATAGAGAGCTAAATATGTGAAATGCAATTAGCATTTATATATTTGAAGTGTCTGTCTTAGTCAAAGGAAAATAAACAATGTAAGTTAGGTAAGTCTCTCTCTTACTTAAATTCCTTCTCAGTAACCAGTTATTCTCTATCATATTGCTTCATCATAATTCTCTTCACTGTGTTGAATGATTGGGTTCTCTGAAAGACTGTACCTATTGATTCTCTTTTCTTGGTTTTGGGTCACTTTCTCCAGCCTACATGTCTAGGAATTAGCATTCATTATATACTAGACATTATGGGTAAGTGTCTAATAATTTTATTACATACTAGTCATTGTACATTTTTTGGTTTGTTTTGGGGGTGTTTTGTTTTGTTTTGTTTGCTGGTCCTGGGGCTTGAAGTCTGTCCGTGAGCTTTTTTTTTTTTTTAATTTTTTATTGTAAAGATACTATACAGAGGGTTACAGTTACATGAGCAAGGTAATGAGTACACTTCCTATTGAGCATTGTTACCCCCTCCATTGTTTTCCCCCTACCATCCTTTCCCTCCCTACCTTCCCCGAGGTTTGTTTTTTTTTTAATTGTGATTAAGTGATTACATAATTTCCCAAATTTCACAGTATTGTGGAATAATGATGCTCATTTAAAGTCACAAGTTCATTCTAACTTTCCTGGAGCAAATTGTCTATCACAGTCTATAACATATAACGGTGTACACAGATACACCATACATGTGATCAGCAGCATGGGGATATTTAGTAGTGGTTCGACTAGATGAGTGGGAGTTCTTTGTTTCTTAAGTCCTGTTAGTTTTGTCGTATCACCTAACATTTTGGATTTAGCATCCACTTATCAGGGAGACCATGTACCGTTTGCCTCTTTGCTCTTGGCTTACCTCTCTCAACATGATTCCTTCTAGCTCCATCCATTTCCCTGCAAATGCCATTATTTTGTCATTTCTAATGGCTGCATAATATTCCATTGTGTATAGATACCACAATTTTTGGATCCATTCATCTGTGGTGGGGCATCTAGGTTGTTTCCATATCCTAGCTATTGCGAACAGTGCTGCAATAAACATAGAGGTGCACGTGTCCTTGTATATTGGTTCCTGTTGTTCAGGGTAGATGCCTAGAAGTGGTATGACTGGGTCGTAAGGGAGGTCAATCTTTAGCTTTCTAAGGACCCTCCAGACTGCTTTCCAAAGTGGGTGTATAAGTGTACATTCCCACCAGCAGTGTAATAGGGTTCCGTGAGCTCTTTTTTGCTCAAGGCTAATGCTCTACCATTTGAGCCACAGTGCCACTTCCAGCTTTTTCTGAGTAGTTTATTGGAGATGAGAGTCTCACTGACTTTCCTGCCTGGGCTGGCTTTGAACTGCAATCCTTGGAATCTCAGCCTCCTGAGTAGCTAGGATTACAGGTGTCAGCCACCCACACTCAGCTTGGTGGATAAATTTTTTTTAATCATATGATGGATATTATAGATAGGAATCTGATTTTTTTTCAGTCTTCCTATAAACTACATTGGGTTTTTTTCTGGCAATGGAGCACTTTGATCCTGAGGCTTGATTTTAAGCTTTTTCCAGGGTGGAGTTGTTTGGGTTTTGCCTTAAATCTTAGGGTGTGGCTCTTAGCCTTGGATTTAATCAAGAAAGATGAGGCCCTTCTGAGGTTTCAAAAAGAAACTCTATTGATCAGCAGGCCATCGTGGTGGAACTTGAATTCCAAGTTCCTAGTTCTCAGTACCAGTAACAATGGAAACCCTGCCTCCTGGTTCCTGCTGGGCTTGGTGGGCTTGGTACAAGTTAGGAATCATAGAGGGCTTGAGGGGAATGTCTATGGCTATAGGATTTTTCCTCTGTGTTTACCCTTTCTAGTAGCTTGTAACTCAGACCTGTTTCTGCAGCCCAGAAAAAAACCACTCCATCCGATGAGCTCAGATTGGGCAGTATGCTCAGGGGAAAAAGCTGGTTCTACATGTCAATCTCCCACCTCCCCCACCCCCCACACACACCCAAGGCCTTTTTCCTCCTCCATCCATTGGGTTTTAATTAGTCGCCAGTGCCTCTGAACAACCATATTTCATATTTTATCCTGAGTCCATAAAGCATCCTTGGCCATTCCAGACACCTCTAGACATTCTAGATACCTTGGCATTCCAGAACACAAAACTGACTGATACACTCTGTTGATTTTCTGTGTCCGGAGGTCTCTCTGTACATTTTTCCACCACTGTATTCCCCAGCACCTATAACCCTGCCTGACACATAGTAATGCCTAATAAGTATTGAATGAACAAGCATATGCATCAAGATCACCACCAACTAGCCTGCCTTTCTGATCCTTTTGTCCCACTTACCAGATGAATTTTTCTAAAGCCCAGCATCATAAACTTTTGTCATTAAGTGTTCAAAACACCACGGTAGGCTGATGGGGACAGGGTTCCCCTATTCCCTGACAGCACTAAGGATGGAAATCCTCTTTGGCAAGATATACATGAGGTGGGCTATCAGAATAGCTTCTGCCGCAAATCCCCTTCTCACTGGGCTCCTGCCTTAGCCGGCTCCTTCGCTTTTGCTATTTAGGTTGAAATCATATCCCCCAAGGTGATGGATTAGGATGTAGGTCCTCTGGGAGGTCAGGAAAGCAAATCACTGGAGACTATAATTAATGTCCTTATAAATAAAAGAGACCCTAGGGAGACCCTCACCCTCCCCACCAATGTGAGGTTACCATGAGACGGTGGTCTCTCTGAAACTGCTGGCTCCTTGATCTTGGGTTTCTTATCCTCCATAACTATAAGAAAGCCAGGCAGGGCATTGGTGGCTCATGCCTGTAATCCTAGCTACTCAGGAGGCTAAGGATCTCGGTTTGAAACCAGCCCTGCAGAAAAGTTCCCGTGAGACCCTCATCTCCAATTAACCACTCAAAAACTGGAAGTGGTGTTGTGGCTCAAGTGACAGAGTGCTAGTGGAGCACAAAGAGACTCTGGGACAGCACTCAGGCCCTGAGTTCAAGAAAGAAAGCAAGAAAGCAAGCAAGCAAGGAAGAAAGGAAGGAAGGAAGGAAGGAAGGAGGGAAGGAAGGAGGGAAGGAAGGAAGAGGGGGCAGAGCGTGGGAGGGAGGGAGGGAAGTCAGGCAAGCTGGGCACCAGTGGCTCACACTTATAATCCTAGCTACT
This sequence comes from Dipodomys spectabilis, assembly GCF_019054845.1. Taxonomy (NCBI): domain Eukaryota; kingdom Metazoa; phylum Chordata; class Mammalia; order Rodentia; family Heteromyidae; genus Dipodomys; species Dipodomys spectabilis. Next base: position 6,905,064 of record NW_024870695.1, on the reverse strand, counting down.
CAGGAGGCTGAGAGCCAAGGATCAGAGATGGTAGCCAGTGCAGGCAAGTAAATCCAAGATACTCTTATCTCTAGTTAACCACCAGCAAAAGCAGAAGTGGAGCTGTGGTTCAAGTAGTAAAGTGCCAGCCTTGAGTGAAAAAAATGAAGGGATAGTGCCAAGCTATGAGTTCAAGCTCCAGGACTGGCACAAAAATAAAAATAAAAAAATCTGTAACAAGCTTGTTGTTTCTATTTCTCCTATTTATGTTTTGTTTGTTTATTTGAATGCCAGTCCTGGGACTTGAACTCAGGGTCTGGGCTCTATGCCTGAGCTTTTGTGCTTAAGGCCAACACTCTACCACTTGAGCCACAACTTACACTCTAGCTTTTTGTTGGTGGTTAGTTGGAGATAAGAGTCTCACAGACTTTCCTGCCTGGGCTGGCTTTGAACCACGATCCTCAGATCTTAGCCTCCTGAGTAGCTAGGATTACAGTGGTGAGCTAACAGCAACCAGCTGTTATGGAATATATTTTTTAACAGCAGACCAAAATGAACTGAGACACTCTCTAACAACCCTCCAGAAACAATGTACTGGCCCAGGCCTAATCCAGCCATGTCCAAACTTCCTTTAAGTCTGGGTAGTTTATTCTCAGATTCTAGTCAGAGAGGACAGACAGCTTGTAGTAACTGAAAGTAACCCTCAGCAGGGGATAGAGAAAGGATCTGAGACCAGAAAAGAATTACTTGTTTTTACAGATGCTTCTTACAGATAAGACTGGATAAAAAGGCCCCAAACTTCACAAGAGCTCACCACAGCCCAAGAGGACAATATCCTCTCCCTCCTTCCCAGCCAGAAGAGCCATGTGGGCACCAACCCCAGCCAGCCAGACTGCAGAGGTTTTAACAAATGACAACTGAAGGGTCACAAAGAAGTAGCTGGCAAAGACCACCCCTGGGATCAGGCCCACCTCCTGACAGAAGAGGAAGCTGAGGAGGTCCAATCACAGTACCTTCCAATGCCTCTTGTTTCTTCCTCCCTCTGATGTCCTAGGTTCTGGGTTTAAATCCACCACCTAACTTCCTGGAGCACTTGCTGCATGCACAGCAGTGCTGAAGCTGCAAAGAAACAAAGGGCCCAACACCATGCTTGCCCTTATCGAGGTGTAATTCAGGGTAGAGACAGATAGTGGCTTCGAACACTGCAGGACACAAGGGCAAACAAGCCGTTAAGCCCCAGGAGTCTGAAGTGTCAGAGGGAGTTTTGTGCTGGAAGATCAACTCAGAACTGAGCTCTGAAGAATATGGCAGAGGGTGAAGGCAGGTTCTAAAACTGTCATGGAAGCAAATTGGAAAAGAACAAGGAGCCAGAAACAGAACAAAGGCATACAGATTGGTGAATTCTTGTAGATGGAGACGTGTGTGTGTGTGTGTGTGTGTGTGTGTGTGTGTGTGTGTGTGTGTGTGTGTGTGTGTGTGTGTGTGCTGGCCCTGCACTTGAACTCAGGGCCTAGGCATTGCCCCTGAGCTCTTTCGCTCAAGGCTAATACTTTACCACTTGAGCCACAACTCCACTTGGAGCTTTTTGGGTAGTTAATTAGAGATAAGAGTCTTGTAGCCTTTCCTGCCTGGGCTGGCTTCAAACCTTGATCTTCAGATCTCAGACTCTTGAGCAGCTCTCTTCCCTCCCACCCTCCCCCCACCTTTGGTGGTGCTGGATTTGAACTCACAGCTCACATGCTTGCTAGTCTGACACTCTACTACTGAGCCATGGTTCCTGCCCTCTCAAGTAGATTCTGGCACTCTGTCACATTGGACTGAGGGCTTTTGAAAGAGCATGTCAAACCCCAGGTGTAGGGGTAAGCTTGGTTCTCAGAGAGAGGGGAAGTTATTTCCCTAGGAGGCAATGGAGGAGAGCAGGAGTGCAGCTTGGCTGAGCAGGACTGTAAGGAGAGGAGGAAGATACGCAGCCGTGCTAAGAACTGCTCTGCATTCTTTGTGCCTGTGCTCCTACTGAGCTCATGGAAGCAGGCAAAGGAAACTGAAGGGGCTTATGTCCCCCTCCCCAAAGCGACAGGGCCCTTCTAGCTTCACCACACCCATATGACTGCACTTGTTTGGGGGCATCAGATGTCAAGACAAGAAATGAAAATGCCCACCTCTGAGAGCATGGGCCCTTCCCTGGGATCTTGGGACTGGCCTTGAATTGAACAGTGTTTTGGTGGTAACCATCCCATGCCTGGTACAGTGTGCTATGCATCAAGTGGTGGCTCAGTATGTGCCTGTTCTGCAGATGAATACATGAATGAAGTGAGGCAGAAAGCTGTGCACTGAACACCACTGCTCATCCATTCAACAAATACTTGTTGAGCACTTCATAGAGAACACATAGTGAATGACACAGATGTGTTTCTGCCCTTTATTTTCATATGGCCCGTCAGTGTGGAGCTCTGCATCTCATAGACATCTTTAACCTTGCTGAGCTGTCCACATTCACTTTGCATTTTTTGTCTACCCAGGAAACTTTACATTTCATTTTTCCTTCTCTTCCTGCCTCTCTTCCTTTCTCTCTTTCTCTTTCTTTCTTTCTTTCTCTCTCTTGCTTGTTTGCTTGCTTGCTGGTACTAAAGGACTGAACTCATAAGTCTCACACCCACTGAGCTTGCTAATGGCTGCTGCTCTATCACTTGAGCTGTTCCTCCAGATGGGCCTTTTGCTGGTTAATTAGAGAGGACTGTCTCCAACTTACCTGTGCTAGCTTCTTTGAACTAGTCTCAGCCTCCTAAGTAGCTAGAATTATAGGCCACTAGAATTATAAGCCATTGAAATCAGGCCTATTCCCTTCTATAAATAGGAAGAAGCTACAGCTATATGGGTGGGCTCAAGACTTACTAATGGCTAATGACAGCATCCATCTCCCTAGCCACAACGATGTCATTGTGCACATACTCAAGAACTTGTCCCTGGAACACATAGTTTTCCTTTTCTTTTGAGCTTGCTAGATTATGGTGGCCATGTTGCCTACCCAAAAGGATAAGTACAAAAAGAAACAAAAAGTCTGAGCTAAGCTGAGAACTAGAAGGAGACTGAATGACTTTTAGAGGTGCTGGACATCCAATCTCTTTTCTGAGTTCTTGGAGCAATCCTGTGAATTGCTCAGGATTATATTCTTTTTTTCTTTATTTTATTTTATTTATTTTTTGTTAGTTTGGGGACTTGAACTCAGGGCCTGGGCACTGTCCCTGGCTCTTCTACTCTAGGCTAGTGCTCTACCACTTTGAGGCACAGCTCCTCTTCCAGTTTTATGGTGGTTAATTGGAGATAAGAGTCTCACAAGGCTAGGAATGTGGCTTAGTAATAGAGTGCTTGTCTAGCATGCATGAAGCCCCGGATTTGATTCCTCAGTACTACATAAGCAGAAAAAGCCAGAATGGCACCGTGGTTCAAGTAGTAGAGTGCTAGCTTTAAGCAAAAGAAGCTCAGGGACAATGCCCAGGCCCTGAGTTCAAGCCCCAGGACTGGCAAAAAAAAGAGTCGCGTAGCCGGGAGCCAGTGGCTCACGCCTGTAATCCTAACTACTCAGGAAGCTGAGATCTGAGGATCACGGTTCAAAGCTATCCTGGGCAGGAAAGTTCGTTAGACTCATCTCCAATAAACCACTAGAAATCTGAAGTGGCACTGTGGCTCAAGCGGCAGAGTGCTCACCTTGAATTGAAGAGTGCAGGGACAGCATCCAAGCCCAGAGTTCAAGCCCCACACCACCACCACCAACAACAACAAAAAGACTCGCACAGACTTTCCCACCCAGGGTGGCTTCCAAATACAATCCTCAGATCTCAGCCTCCTGAGTAGCTAGGATTACAGGCACAAGCAACCAATTGCTCACTAGACATACTTTTCCTGAGTTGATTTACACTGGGTTTCTATCTTGGCTAAACAAAAACAACAACAAATCCCAATAAATACACAGCCCTATGCCTTAGAGCCAGAGACCTTTTCACATCCCAAACACGGGTTCCTTGTCTTTATTCTTGAGGTGGTTATTGACCCAGGACCTTCCTGTGTCAGATCAGCTTCTTGAGTCAGTAGCAATACTGAGATTGTCTCTGAAGAGTTTGGGTCCTTCTCCCACCCAGCCAATTCTCCTCATTCTTCTAGCTGCTCCCTGAGGAGCTTTCTCACATCCCATGCTGATGATAAGCATTACAGGAGTACAGGGAAACTAAAAATGAGCAGGATGATGTGGCCTCTGACTTCATGCTGTTTACAAGGAAGACGGAGAGACTGAACTCTTGATGCAATCCATGAGAAAATTACAAACCACCAACCAACAAATGTGCATATCAGTCAACCTTGCACTATACTGCTTAATTGGGGGGGCAGGGGGGAGAGTTGGGGGAGTGCAGGTGTTGGATTGCCATACTTTCCAGCGACAAGAATCTCTGAGATGCAATCACAAAGAGATTCCTGTCACAAAGCAATCAATGATAGGGAAAAAAAAAAAAACAAGCACCTATAATCCACACCTCCTATACCTGCATTCCCCAGAGCATCATTCAGGAAATTTATTCCTGTTCCAAATCAAGTAGAAATTAAAGTGATCTGTCCTGTATTGGGCTGCCCATCCCCCCATCTCTTCCCTCGCCACGGCTTCCTTTCCCTTCAGATCTGACACGAATTGCCTCTGTGGGGTCTGAAGCTGAGTGGAAAGGCTTGACCACAGCTTCTCTCTTGGGAGAAAATCTCCAGTCTCGGCTTAGTTGCAAAGACAGCCAGAGATCTGACCTTGGACCAGCCAGCCGATAGCTGTTACAAGTTGAAGACATCACCACGGAAGGGGCAGATGAGAAGTTCATCTTCTCAGTGCCTGGCATACAGCAGACTCTCAGCAAATATCTGCTGGATGAGAAGCAACAGCCAACAAAACCCAACAGAGAGGCATAAGCAGCAGGAGCGGGAGCAAAGGCCAGACACAGGAATCTGGGGCTCAGCAACCATCTGGTATAGCTATCCTGGAGAGCTGGGGACAGAAGGGACCTGATATGGTCCAGAGGGCATGACAGGAGGGGGCCTCCAGCACTCAGATTCTCCCCCACCAGTCCCCTTTCCAGCCTCCCAGAGGCAGAGGTGAAGGGTCATTTGAGGGAGAGCCAGAGGCCGCCTGCAGCCCACAGGGCTGTCAGCCAACAGAAGCAGCTGTTTTCAATGAGCTGCTTAGCCCTGAGGCCAAGCCTGGAAATGTCCCTGAGTCAGCACAAGCCTCCAGCTCCTCCCTGTTAAGAGGCCAACCCTGGGGACCTGCACCCCAGCCAGCACCACCCACGCGAGACACTGTCCATATACATGTAGGCATGTGGACCCTGATCTGGGGTGTTGGGGAGAAGCAGAACCCCTTCCGTAGAAGCCCAGATGTGTGGTATCTCTGACTTCCGTTCCAGTCAGGCCAGACTTGCTTACGCCTGCAGCTTTTACATGTGTCTAAACCCTGCATGTAACCTCCTAGCCCCTGGCCCTGCTCTGTGGCTGTCTCCAGCCCTAGAGTGAAGTCACTTGCTTTCCAACGGCTTTTCTCCACTGTTCAGTTGCAGACCATCACTTCTCTCTGCTTCAAATGCATGCTGCACAACGTAATTAGACTTCATTCTAGGAAAAATGGTGGAGAGCCACAGCCATGGTGGCACATGTCTGTAATCCCAACACTAGGGAGAGAGAAGCAGGAGGGTAGAGAGTTCTGGCCTGGCCTGAGCTACACAGGGAAACCTTGACTTGCAAATAAACAAGCTGGGCACCAGTGGCTCACACCTGTAACTCTTCCTACTCAGGAAGTTGAAGTCTGAGGACCATAGTTCAAAGCTAACCTTGGCAGGAAAGTCTGAGAGACTCATCTCCAATTAACTACCAAAAAACCAGAAGTAGAGCTGTAACTCAAGTGAGACAGCGCCCATGTACTGAGTTCAAGCCCAGTAGTGAAAAATCAAGCAAACAAACTGTCCGAGAAAGGGGTGCAGCAGTGGCCTTCGCCTATTCAATGCAGGACAAAGGGAAAGTTTAGGGGGTGGTGAAGAATCCATGGAAATCTACAAGGGTGACTCCCCCTCCCTTGCAGGTTGGATGGTCCCCAGCCCCCAAGGGACAGGGTTAGTGGGATCTGACTGCAGGGGTGCTCACCCTCTCCCTGAGACTTAGTGTTTGATCTCATCCCCTGCTGGCTTTCCTCTTCTGCAGACCCAAGCATCCTATTTTCAGCCAGCCCTTTCCCAGGCTCCATCTTGCTGGATGAATAGGGGATTCACCCAGTAAGACTGTAACTGGAGGGGAGCCCCCTCCCTCATCCTCCACTTTTGGACAGTTTTGGAGGTGTAGCCTTTCCTCAGCTCCCACTCCAGCGTGGAACCCCCGGCCAGAGCATACCAGAAGCAGGCACACTTTGACCCCTTGATCCCTGCCTAGCCCAGATACCCAGGGTCTGGGGCGTGGAGCCCCTCGGGTCTGGGGGTTCACATCCTGGCAGCTGCCACATGCCACACCACACACCCCCAGCCCAGGCTCTGCCCACTCAGGAGGCCAAGGCCGGGTCTGCAAGGCCGCAGGGGCGGAGGGCGGGTGGGTGAGCCGTCTGCCAAGCCCGCAGCCAAAATAAACAGCACCAAGAGCCGCCTCCTTCCCCGGTGGGGGACGTTCACAAGGACAGCGGGTCTGGTGGCGGCAGGAAGTGGCTTTCTGGGCCAGCACAATCCAACCCCATTGACCCAGCCACAAGGACACAATTCCGGAATGTAACCCAAACCCGTGGGTGGAGAGGGGCGCGTCCAGGCCCAGGACAACGTCACCATCACCTCGGCCAACGCTCATTAAAGCAGGTCCCCAAGGCTGATGAGACCCATTTGTTTCTTATCTGTGGTTCTTCTGTGAATCCACTGATACCAACCCCAGTAGGGTCCCAGCCACACACTGCCTGCCTGCCATTCCTAGCTTGTTAGGAGGATGAATGCATAAATGAGTGCATGGGTGAATTTGTTACAAGACATTGGCACCAATCTGGGAAATCAGAATTTTGTTTTCAAATTCATTTCCACAAAGTGGCTACAGAGACAAGAGACCGGAGGCAACCAACAGCTTACTTATTAGAATTCCTCCTCCCTGGCCACCTGAATGGAAATGAAGACCTCCTTTAGGCCCTCCTGCCACTTCCAGCTTTCCGTAAGGAAAATTTATATTAGCTTTCTAAATAAGAAAAACAAAAATCTAGATACCCAGACAAAAGAAGTGCATTGAGAATTACACAAAAAGGTAATGGCTTGTGAAAAGGTCAAATCTGAAATATTAGTATTTGCCAATTTTACAACTGTAATCCTAACTACTCAGGAGGCTAAGACCAGAGGATCTCCAGCCCAGGAAGCACAATCCATGAGACTTTATCTCTAATAATCACCAAAAGGAGGGGAAGTGGAGGTACAGCTCAAATGGTAGAGTGCCAGCCTAGAGCGAAAAGCTAAGGGGCAGAGCCCAGGCCCTGAGTTCAAGTCCCAGTATCATTGTGCGTGTGCGCGCATGCACACACACACACACAATATTAACATTAGCATTCTATCCTATTTCTGGATAGGTAAGTTATATTTTAAAAACACTTGAAATCAAAGGGTAAGGGTTTCTCTCCAACCTACAGAGTCCTTATTAGATGATGGTCCCTGGGGGGGGGGGGGGGGCGGAGAATGGAGGGGTTCACTGATCTGTATCCACTATGTTGCCTATGATGTAGTTGTATGCTTTTATGAGACATGTGTGAAAGACCACACAAAGGAGGACAACATGACATCACAGAGCGAGCTTTTGCTCTATTCACCATCCTGACCTGACTTCAAGAATGATTTGCTTGGTTCTAAAAGCATAGCATCATCTTAGCCTTTTGGCTAAGATCAAGTGCAGTATCTGTTCTTATCAGTATAAAAGCACAGCATAGCACTAAATACAGTCAAGTGAATTTAGAATCTTTTTTGCTTTTTGGCCTGGGAAATAAATTATCTTTGAACTATCATTCAAGATTAAATAAGTGTTTACTTTGAAAAGAAAAACACAAAAACCTGACTTCTGCAAGAACAAGGTCATGAAAACACTGCTCCCACCAGAGGGCTGGGGCAGGCGACTCTGGACTCTGGAGATAGAAAGGTTCAAATACCTGGGCTCTTGAGCTCTGAGCCTGTGCCTCACTCTCAGAGTCTGGTGTGGTGTGGGGAGGTCCTGTGGGTTTCAGGGAGGCTTGAGGTAGAGAATGCTGATGTGGGAAAGAAGCCACTATTGGGTCTTGGTATTGAAGCAAGAGAATCTGGTTTTCACAGCACAGCCTGGGAACCAGGCTTAGAAGATACTGCATTCTGCACTTGGGATAAGAAGCAACGATAAGAGAAAAGAAGGCCAAGGACTCTAGTGTTTAAACTCTTCAGAAGAAAAGAAAAATAAACCCAGAGTCCAGATGCACTGTCCTTATCCCATCCCCACGAGTGCCTTCTTCATCTCCCAAAACTACCATTTGTGTCTTTGAACTTTTTATTAAATTTATATTTAAAAACATTATCTCTAAGTAGTTGTACAAAGTAAACTTCTTTCTGGATCCTGGGTCAGGTCTTCCCTGGAAAGGAGGTGTGTGGAGAAGAGGGGGTGCTGGAAAAGGCCTTTTGGGAGGGTCAAGGCTTGTGACCCCATCACATTGGGGTCCTGCAGAAAGTCAAGGACAGTTGTAAAGGGAAAATGAGGTCACATACTCCCCTCAGCTGGAAGGAGGTGGGGCACTAGCCGCAGCCATGGCAGAGCAGATGCAGGGACAGAAGTGTGTGCAACCCTCCCAGGGACCAGGGCAGCCACAGGGTAGATGGAACTGCGAGTCTAGGTCCCTGTGCAGCCATTTAAGGTCTAAGTACTGTAGGGACTCATTCCACTTTCTTACCTGGGAACTGAATTACGAAGTACACCCCTTGTGTCTTTGCTGCCACTTGAGTCATACCCCTAGCCCAACATTTTGCTGGTTAATTGGAAATAGAATTTCCTAGGATTTTTCTGGCCAGGCTGGCTTTGAATGGAGATCCTTGGATTGCAGCCTCCTGAGTATCTAGGAGTGTAGGCGTGAGCTACCAGTGTCTGGCCACGAAATTGGAGGAGGGAAGATTTTTTTGTATTGTTTCAATTATCAACTTTAAATAGAAGATATCATTTTTATAATCATTAAAATGGGTTTGTGTGTGTGAGAGAGAGAGAGGGAGAGAGAGAGAGACAGACAGACAGAGAGACAGAGAGACAGAGACAGAAAGAGACAGTACTGGGTCTTGAACTCAGAACCTAGGTGCTATCCTTTAGTTTTTATGCTCAAGGTTGGCACTTTACCACTTGAACCACAGATCCACTTCCAGCTTTTTTTGGTATGTGTGGTTAAATGGAAATAAGAGTCTCATGGATTTCTCTGACTGGGCTGGTTTTGAACCATGATCCTCAGATTTTAGCCTTTTTAGTAGCTAGGATTATAGGTATGAGACACCAATGCCTGGCAAAATATATTCTTAACTTGAAATATACATATGTACATATTTGCATCTTTTATTCATTTATTTATTGTATTTTTTGCAGCTTTGTTCAAAGTTGGCCAACTACAGATGGGTAGATGTTAAATTGTGCTAAAGGCCTATTGAAGAACAGACTAGACTAGGTAGGGCTGGTTATGGGAGCAGCTGGAGGAATTCCAAGGAAGGAGTGAACTCAATCGTACTCCAGGGTTCTTTTGCAATCCTTACCAAAAAGGCCAAGGTGTGGAGTAAAGATATATATAAAGATATTTCCCAGCCGGTGCCCAATGGCACCTGTAATCCTAGCTACTCAGGAGGCTGAGATCTGAGAATCAAAGTTCAAAGCCAGCCTGAGTAGGAAAGTCCATGAGATTCTTATCTCTGATTAACCATCAGAAAGCCAGAAGTGGCGCTGTGGCTCAACATGGTAGAGCACTAGCCTTAAACAAAAAATCTCAGGGGCAGTGCCCAGGCCCTAAATTCAAGCCCCACAACACACACACACACACACACACACACACACACACACACACACACACACACATTTCCCAAACCAAAACTTTCAAATAAAAAACTAATGGGAAAAATATTTGTAGCTGGCTGGGAACAGGTGATACACACCTGTAATCCTTGCTACTTAAGAGGCTGAGATCTGAGGATTGTGGTTCAAAGGCAGCCTGGGCAGGAAAGTCTATGAGACTTTTATCTCCAATTAACCACCAGAAGACTGAAAGTGGTGCTGTGGTTCAAGTGGTAGAGTACTCACCTTGAACTGAAGAGCTCAGGGACAGCACCCAGGCCCAGAGTTCAAGCCCCACAACCAAAAAAAAATTTTTTTTTTTTTTTTGTAGCAAATAGGACAAGAAGTTCAGATCATCATCATTATTTTTGTTTTGTTTTGTTAGTCCTGAGGCTTGAACTCTGGGCCTGGGTGCTATCCTGAGCTCCTTTTTTTTTTTTTTTGGTCGGTCGTGGGGCTTGAACTCTGGGCTTGGGCACTGTCCCTCAGCTCTTCAGCTCAAGGCGAACGCTCTACCACTTGAGCTACAGCACCACTTCCTGTTTTCTGGTGATTTATTGGAGATAGGAGTCTCATGGTCTCTCCTGCCCGGGCTGGCTTTGAACCGCGATCCTCAGATCTCAGCCTCCTGAGTAGCTAGGATTACAGGCGTGAGCCACCAGCGCCCGGCTCCTGAGCTCCTTTTGATTAAGGCTAGTACTTACCATTCAAGCTCTACTTCTGGCTTTTCCTGTGATTAATTGGAGATAAAGAGTCGCACAGATTTTCTTGCCCAGGCTGGCTTTGAACTGCGATCATTAGACCTCAGCCTCCTGAGTACCTAGAATTACATGTGGGAGCCACCGTTGTCCAGCTAGATCATTAAAATTCTAAAGCAACAAACCTGACTGAATAAATTGATAAATACTGTAATGTGCTCCGCCTTGGATTAGATGGTGAGTTCCTGTCTGATGATATTAATAATTACATTACTTGTGATAATTAAGATACGCCTGGCATCGGTAAAGGACCATGCAAGGAACAAACAGACCTTACTATTTCACTCACTCCTGGCCTCTCTGGCTCAGTCTCCTTATCTGTGAAAAGAATGTATGGATTTGAAATGTGGGATGTGTGGAATTAGTTGACACTGGCCCTGTGCTCAGTACAAGTTAGCATGTGTGGTTTACATTTCTCATCCATTGCACAAACAAGTTCATACAGAAATGTGATAAAGCATTTTACTTCAAAAAAGGGGAACCTCCCTAAGGCCCATCCCCTAACTTCCTGGAGCCTTTCTGATAGGCATTCCAGTCTGGTACATAGGCACCATCATTTTGTGTTTACAGAATTTGTTATCCTGCTGCTCTCTGAAAGCAAATTTGCATCACAGCTTTTGAACTCCCTACCCATACCCTGCTGGAACCCTTCAGCTGCTAAGTGCCAGAGAAGAGGAGCAAGCTAGCATCTGTGGGCTGGACATGGAGGGAGGTGGAGGCGAGTTCCCTCTAGACCACAGCCACCTCTTACTGGCGCACTGTCAGCAAATGCCTGACCCTATGCTTCAAATGGAAGGAATTCACCAAGTCCTAAACAGGGATCTGTAGGCTATATAAACAACAACAACAAGGCTGGGAAGGTGGCTCAGTGGTAGAATGTTTGCCTTGCATGCATGAGACCCTGGGTTTGATTCCTCAGCACCACATAAGCAGAAAAAGTTGGAAGTGGCGCTGTGGCTCAAGTGGTAGAGCACTAGCCTTGAGCCAAAGAACTGAGGGACAGTGCCCAGGCCCAGAGTTCAGGCCCCATGACCAACAAAAATAAATAAATAATAAATTAATAAATAAATAAATAAAAATAAACAACAACAACAAGAAAATACAAGAGAAGGGCTTCCTTTAATCCTAGCCTCCCAAGCAGTTAGATATGTGCCACCTCACCCAGCTTGCTCCTTTGTTTCTTTCTTTCTTTTTTTGTAGGTAGTGAGTCTTTTTTTTTTTTTCTTTTTGCTGGTCGTGGGGTCTGAACTCTGGGTCTGGGCGCTGTCCCTCAGCTCTTCAGCTCAAGGCTAGCACTCTACTTGAGCCACAGCACCACTTCTGGCTTTTTCTGCTTATGTGGTGCTGAGGAATCAAACCCAGGGCCTCCAAAGAAACATAGGTCCCATGGTTTCCCTTATTTGCAATATCTAGTATATGTATGAGTCAAGCAGAAAAGGTCAGATAATGTGATATCAGGAAAATGAACCCTTAGATATGTATTTTAATGTTTTTTTCTTTCATGCATGTGTTTCTAACGCATTTATAAGATTATCTCTTTGTTGCTTTGTATGTCCCTCCCCCACAGTATAACCCCTGCTTTCACTATATTTGATGTCAGTATAACTTGTGGAGGAGATGGGGAAAAACCAGTTGTTTAAGGATACAGGTGGACCTGTTGCAACAATGAGAAGTACAAGTTGTCACGTCCAAAACGAGCTTTACAACGTCGGTGGGGGGGGGGGGGGGGGGGAGAAGGATTGGGATTGGGGGGGAGGGGGGAGGCTGGGAAGGGATGTGAAGGGTAAACCAAAGGAGGAGGTTGCAATGCTTGGTAAGAAATGTACGCATTATCCTTCCCATGTAATTGTAACCCCTCTGTACAGTATGTTCACAAATAAAATAAAATTAATTAAAAAAAAAAAAGATGATGTTAAGAGAAATGAACCCACCCCCCCCAAAAAAAAACAGGGCCTCATGCATGCAAGACAAGCACTCTACCACTGAGCCACCTTCCCAGCCCCGGTAGTGGGTCTTGAACTCTGGGCCTGGGCACTGTCCCTCAGCTCCTCAGCTAGTACTCTACCACTTGAGCCACAGCACCACTTCCAGTTTTCTGGTGGTTAACTGGAGATAAGAATCTCACGGACTTTCTTGCTCGGGCTGGCTTTGAACCGCAATCCTCCTGAGTAGCTAGGATTATAGGCGTGAGCCACCAGCGCCTGGCTCAGCTTGCTTCTTTCTATGAATAAACTCTACATGTTACAACACACACACACACACACACACACACACACACACACACAAAACTAGTGAACAGGTGGGAGGGAAGGGATGGTAGGGGAAAAACAAAGGAGGAGGCAACAATGCTCAATAGGAAATGTACCCATTACCTCACTCATGTAACAATAACCCCTCTGTACAGCATTTTTACAATAAAACAACATACAAAAAAAACCCCAAAAAACTAGTGAGCATTTGACTTTGGGGGGTGAGGTTTGAATTTAAGGCTTTGTCTTTGCTAGACAGGTGCTGCACTGCTTTCTCCACACCTTCTCAGCCCTTCTGTTCTGGTTATTTTTGAAAAGGGTCTCGCTTTTTGTACAGGTTGGACTTGAACCATGATCCTCCCTAATTCTCCTATGCAACCAGATGACCGTACTGAGACCAATGCCATGCACATTTGACTCTGTTGTTTTTACTTTTTTTGGTGGGGGGGAGGGAGGGGGTCAGAAAACAAGCCTCAGGAGGGCTGGCTGTTTCTACCATACTAAACACCAGGCCTAGCATATTGTCAGTGCTCAGCAAACACACAATACTGATCAAATGAAGGAATAAATGTCAGCAGCAGGCATGCATCGTCATTTGTCATGAGAATGCACACATTCGTTTGCAAGATTGCCTGGTGGTCATGAGAATTTTGACCTTTTTCTATGAGGTGACATGAGCTATCTATGTGTCAGTTAAGAGTTGCATAAATCGTCCATTATGTAGTTTACAATCTGACATTTACTGCACTCCATATTGTCCAAAAGACTGAACCTTGAAAGACAGAGCTGATTTCCAGTGCCTCACATATATTTATTACATTCCTAACAGCTCTTTCCAAACTAGGTTTTCTGTTTTTACTAGCTTAAGTATTTAAGAAAGCTCATTTCTTTCATTTCTACTGATCTTTGCACTTTTTATGCAACAGTTTGTCATCTGAAGCTCCTCGAATGTGATCAGTTATAAATTAGAATTAGAATTAAAGTTTCTCTTTTTTTTGGGGGGGGGGCATGTTGGGAGTCAAAACCAGGGCTTCACATATGTTAAGCATACCCGCCACCATAAATCTACACCCCTCCAAATTTTCTAATTGCAATCCAGTTGTCTCAATAATGTTTAAAAGATTTCTTTTTTTTCATTAAAGTGCTGTCTCTGGTATGTCTCACATTAAGCTCTTATAATAGTTTAAATCAACGTCTGGAATTTATTCTGGTCCATTGGACTTTTTACTGCTTATTTAATTCAATGCCATATGCTTTTAATTATTATGACATCATCTAAAACTTTCCTTATTGTCTTTCTAGTTTAAAAAGATCTTTGAAACACTTGTCTTTCTAGTGTTTTTCCCCCACTTAATATTTACTTAATGCCACTGTGTCTAACGCATTGAACCTGTGCAGGAATTATAAGGCTGAGGTGTGCCAGCACCGGTGGCTTGTGTTTATAATTATAGTTACTCAGGAGGCTGAGATCTGAGTATCATGATTTGAAGCCAACTGAGGCAGACAAATCTGAGATTTTCATCTCTATTAACCAGTAAAAATCCAGAAGTGGCAGAGTGACTTGAGTGGTACAGCACCAGCTATGAACAAATGAGAGCTTGAGATCTGGAGTTCAGGTCCCAATACACACAAAGACAGAAAGACAGAAAGAAAGAGAGAGAGAGAGAGAGAGAGAGAGAGAGAGAGAGAGAGATAAGAAAACAAGACAGAGGGTTAGGGTGTAACCTGATGGTATAGTATATGTTAACCATGCTTAGCACAGGGCCTTGGGTTTGACTCCCAGCAACTCCCCTCCAAAACAAAAGACCCTGCTGGAAGATCCTTCTAGTCTAAGAAGGGAAGAATTGGGAAGTCAGCAATAAAATGCTGGAGGAGGAAAAGGCTTCTTCCAGCTGAAAAGTGAACTGCTTCAGGTACAAGGGCTGACATAGGCCAGGTAAGGCCTCAGGTATAAGTCAGGATACAGAGACAGTCCTGAAGGAAGCTAGCTGGCACTGGTAGCATAAAGAAGAGTAGGCACAATAACTTTACTGTGCAGCATTTGAGCATCCATGATTATTACCAGCTTCATAGCTCAGTTTACTTGTGCAAAGGATTTGCCTGTGGAAAGCCTGGAATTATATAATCAGAAAGTTCAAAAATTATTATAGCTGCCCCTTAGGCTTAGGACTAGGGATAGAGAGAAAGCTGTAGGCAGAAGACATGGACACAAACTACATCACAAGGGCAGAGGATGGGAGAGTCTCAGGATGTGTGTGGAGGCTAAAGCCTGTAATCCTAGCTACTCGGACCACTGACTGTCTGGCTTTGGGATTTTTCTCTTTTGTTAGGATTTAAGCTTATTTGAAGAAAAATCACAATTACTTTGAGGCACATACAATAGTTGGCAAAGTGTGACCAAGAAGTAATGAGTTTAGACCTGCTTCAATTTTTTTTCTTTTTCTTTTCTTTCTTTTTTTCTTTTTTGTCAGTCTTGGGGCCTGAACTCTGGGTCTGGGCACTGTCCCTCAGCTCTTCAGCTCAAGGCTAGTACTCTATCACTTGAGCCATGGCACCGCTTCCGGCTTTTTTCTGCTTATGTGGTGCTGAGGAATCAAACCCAGGACCTCATGCATGCAAGGCAAGCGCTCCACCACTGAGCCACCTTCCCAGCCCGTGCTTCAATTTTTAAAAGTGGTTGTAATTGGGACTTTGCATCATATTTGAGTCCCTTTATGTTCATGAAACGTCTTAATAAAAATAGTTAAGCTGGGCACCCATGGCTCACACCTGTAATTGTAGCTACTCAGGAGGCTGAGATCTGAGGATTATGGTTCAAAGCCAGCCCAGCAGCAAAATTTGTGAGACTCTTATTTCCAATTATCCACCAAAAGCTGGAAGTAAAGCTGTGACTCAAGTGGTAGTGTGCTAGCCTTGAGCTAAAAAAAAAAAAAAAAAAAAAGAGCTCAGGAGCAGCACACAGGCCCTTAGTTCAAGCCTAAGGACAGGCACAAAAATGTATTAATAATTTAATATTGCTTTTCTAAGCCACAATGTTATGCCCAGAAGTGAGATACATATGTCGTCCATCCGTCATCCCATTTGTATGTAAATCTCACACCACCACTGTGGGGAGGGTGATGTTATTGCTCCCATCTGACAAATTAAGACACGAGCCTCAGCCTTAGGTCACACAGTTGGTAAGTGGCATTCATCCTGGTCCCCTGGGTCCTGCACCTATTCACATTTCCAGAGAACTAAAAGAAGGAAGGAACATGCCAGGCCATGCCCATACTCCTGCCTCCATCTCCAGGGGAGGGGCACCATCTCCAATGACCCTTCTAGAAAACATCTGCAGACACCAGAGAAGCTTGGGGGACTATGGCTATGGTTTTCCCTAGAGAAGTTCTGTTATAATTAGAATCTAGTTGATGGGTTTTGGGGGGAAGTGATGGGATCCTGAAGGCTCCAATCTAACCAATGGGTCAATCTCTCAATGGATTCATAGTATGATGGTCGTACTTACTGGAAGGTTGTAGAGACTTGGAGGATGGGTCCAGCTGGCGAAACTAAGTCACTGAGAAAGGGCCCCAGAAACACACATCCTGTCCCCGGCAACTTTCTCTCTCCTGGCTGCTATGAGATGAGCAGGTTTGCTCCGCTATGCATTTGCCACCATGCTGTTTGGCCTGCCCCCACCAAATGACTGTGGGCTGAGTCCTCTGAAACCTTGAGTTGGATGACAAATGAATGGAAGTTCCCAGCCCATCAGAGCATGGCCTCAGCCTGGAATGGCCTTTTCCAGGTGGTCCCTGAGGAGAGGAAGAGAGAGGAGCTTTCCCGTGGATTCTCTTATTTATCACTGTGGGCAATGTCTGAGTGCTTCTCTTCCTTTAGCTCAGAGAGGCACAAGGGGCAGTGGCCAGGACTCCTGGGTATTCTTCTCAGGATCCTTGAGTTTTGAAGGAAAGAGCCAGTGGGGTAGCCACAGTTGGAAGGGCCAACCCAATAGAGGATGCATGTGGGCCAAAGTCTAGGGATGGGAAAGACTCAGGGAGGATGGAGTACAAGAAAGGACAATAGAGTGAAGGTATAAGAGTGGAGTCCTGGAAAGCCGCAGAGGTTTCCCTTCCTTCTTTTAAAGGACAAAATACAGAGGAAATGAAGTGGGTGTAGAGCCAGAGCAGACACAGGCAGAAAGCACAGGCTTAGCCAAGCCTGTAGCACTTTGAGGGCACAAGGCCAAGCTTTGGGACAGAAGATGGAGAGGCCCTCAGGCCAAGAAAAGGGAGGAACCAACTACTAGACCTATACCTTGGGGTCAAGTAGTGCAATTTTGGGAGACAAACCCAGTCTATTTACTAAAGGAATAGAGCTGGCTGACCCAAGCATTCCCCTGGGCCACAGATACTTTCCTCCAGCCTGCTATTTACTGACACAACGCTTAGCTGAGGAGTAATTAGGATCTGTAGTGTCCAGGGCCAAGTCACCACTCCAATGGCCCGGCCCACCCAGATTTATAGGATCCAGTGATGGGAATGGGACCCTCCCCATCTCATAAAGTACTAAACAGGAAGACACACTTCCTGTCAGCAATGCCTGGGCCTCCAAGTCCGGAGACAGGGAAGGTGCAAAGGAAAGTAAACCCAAGAGAAGAACAGACCTTGATCGCTGCTGCTCTATTACTCATCTCATTGAATGAATGAGTGAATCAATCAATCAAAGAACCTGAAAATCCCTGACTTCAAGGAAATGAAGCAGTTAGGCTAAGGCATTGAATTCCTGAGCACTTACTTATCAATACCTTTTCTGAAACATCTCAGAGGCCCCCAGGGCACTGAGCAGAGGTTGATGCTGACTCCTGGATCCACAGGGATGTGGAAGAAACAAGGGCCTAGTCAGCTGAAGTGTAACAGAAGATAGATTACTCTACCCACTCCCTCTCAGGACACATGTAAAGGGTATTATGGTTTGAACATGAAATGTCCTCTCCCCCCAAAAAACTCATGTTGAAGCCATATGTGATGGCTCAGGTCTGTATTCCTAGCTACTTGGTAGGTAGCAATCAGGGAACTAAGGTTCCAGGTCAGTCTGGGAATAAATTTTCTACCAATACCTGTACCAATACCAATGGTCTGTACTTGCTGTCTCAGCTACAAAACAAGCATGATGGCTGGGCATTATGACACGTGACACAGGAAAGTACAAATAGGAGGATCACAGCCCAAACTGGCCTAGGCTTAAAGTGATGCCTTCCCATGAAAATAACCAATGCAAAAAAGGGCCCAAGAGGTAAAGTGCCAGCCAAGTAAGAAAGGTTGATCGAGAGCTTGAGGTGCTGAGTTCAAGTCCTGTTACCAGTACATACACAAAGAAAAATAGGAGTAGAGGGCTGAGAAGGTGGCTCAGTGGTAGAGCGCTTGCCTTGCATGCACGAGGCCCTGGGTTCGATTCCTCAGCACCACATAAGCAAAAAAAAGCCAGAAGTGGCGCTGTGGCTCAAGTGGTAGAACGCTAGCCTTGAGCTGAAGAGCTGAGGGGCAGCGCCCAGGCCCAGAGTTCAGGCCCCATGACCGGACCCCCCAAAAAAAAAGAAAAGCAAAAAGAAAAATAGGAGTAGAGCATTACCCAGCAAGCACAATGCTCATAGTTCAACCTCTAGCACTGCCAAAACAAACAAACAAAAAGAGCAAAAAAATCCTCATGTTACAGGCTTGGTTCTCATGCAGTGTTCACTTGCAATGTTCAGCTGGGAAAGTAATTGGCTCCTGAGGGCTCTGACCTATTTGATGGGTTAATCCATCGATAGAGTCATAATACAGTAGCCTTATTGGGAGAATGACAGAGGTGAAGCTTAGAGAAAGTAAATCAATGGGAGTATGACCCAGAAAGATATGCTTTGTCCCCTGCCCCTTCCTCTCTGCTTTCTGGCTGCCATGAGCTGAGCAGCTTTCCTCTGCCAGGCCCTTTCACTATATTATTCCTTGCTTTCAGTCTAAAAGTAACAGAGTCAGCTGGATGGATGACCTCTGAAAGCAAGAGCTAAAAATAAACCTTTACTCCTTTACCTCAGGTATTCTGCTGCAGTAAAGAACATTTACCACCACAGGGGGAGTCACCTAGGGAGCTTGACACTAGCAGGTATCTTCTCATGGCTTGCTTCCTGGTCTAGTACTAATGAGTTCAGGTTCTGTAGTCCCATCTGCATTCCAATCTCACTTGTACCACGTCCTAGCTGTGTGGTATTAAGCAAATGGCTCTATCTTTTTGAATCACAGGATGTGAAAGGCCACTGACACACTCATAAGAGTTGTGAGATGTGAAAAACAACTGCCTATAAAGCACTTTACACAGCACCCAGCACACAAATGCAGGATCCATTGTGGTTATCATGGCTTTTACCCTCAAGGCTAGTGCACTACCATTTGAGCCACAGCTCCATTTCTGGCTTTTTGGTGGTTAATTGGAAATAAGAGTCTCATGGACTTTCCTATCTGTGCTGGTTCTGAACCATAATTCTCAGATCTCAGTCTCTTGAGTAGCTAGGATTGTAGGTGTGAGCCACTGATGTCTAGTTTCTCCTGTTTTATTTTCTTGGCGGGGGGGGGGGGGGGGGGGCAGTCCTGGGGCTTGAACTCAGTACCTGACCACTACCCCTGAGCTTCTTTTGCTCAAGACTAGTGCTCTACCAAATGAACCACTTCTGGTTTTTTGGTGTTTGGTTTTTTTTTTTCTGGTAGTTTAGTGGAAATAAGAGTTTCACAGACTTTCCTGCCTGGATTGGCTTTGAACCATTATTCTCAGAGCTCAGCCTCCTGAGTAGGGAGGATTACAGGTGTGAGCAACTGGCACCCTACTTTTTAATGATGAAATTAGTGAAAAAATTCAAAAGAAGATTCTCCTGGGAAGTTCATGGAACTCCTATCACATTCCACCAAGTCACAGTACCATGTGGACATGGGAAAGCCAAGACTTCTCTAGTATGAGCAAATGAGGACCACACCCAGGCTTCCTCCTCCCCTACCTGCACTCTTACCTTGCCCAGGTGAACTCAAGGACAGGCACCAGGCACTGTCAGGCTGGTACCTCGGGAACCCTGGAAGCTGACTGAGGAAGGTTGAAGGAAGAAGCTCTGAGCTCTGATTCACCAGGAGCTGGCTAGAAGAGAGGACTTTGGCTAACTCTGGTGGCATGAGCAAATATGTAATGCCCCTCAGAAGAAATACCCCCAACTCTTTAGAGAGAAGTCTTTTTTTTCTGCAAGAATTCCCCAAAGTCACTCCACAACCTGGAGAACGGATCTTCCTTCCAACTCATATCACACCTCATTCCTCAGCTCTGAAACTCCAGGGCTTCTCCAGGATTCCCAGAAGACAGGCCTGCAAGTCATTTCCTCACTTCCGCCTCTGAAGCACCTTGATCTGTGTAACTACCCTTCAATCCAGGAGCCTAACAAGCTCTGGAGAGCCTAGCCCAACTTCCTGGTTTTCCTCTTCAGCTTTCTCCAGAACCTCAAGCTTTAGACTGCTTCCTCCTCCAGTTATAAAGCATTCCCAGCCCCAACCTTTCACTACATGTAACCCAAAGTATGTAAATAATCAGATTCTTTGTAGCCTTTAACTTATCCTTTGAAAGATGGGTCCAACAATAACCATCTCCTCGGGTTATTACGGGAAATAAATGGAGAAATTGCACACAAACCAATCGGCATAGTTCTGGGCTGTGAATGGGAACCCTGCAGTGGAATTCTGTCTCCCCACACAGCTGAAGTTTCAAGTATCTTTTTTTTTTTTTTTTCCAGCTAGGCTTTGTTTTCCTCAAGGATGCATCATCGATCTTACCTTCCCTCTTTCTCTACTATTTGGCTCAATGGTGAACAAACTATGAATGCTCAAAAAAAAAAAAATAGTAATTAGCAAAGAGGACACGTTCCAGGGGCATACTCTGTGTTCCTCTCTATGAGGTGGAGAGATGGCTTCTGCCACGGTCCTGCAGCCCTGTTGCCTTTGGTCTCCAAGGAGCACTGTAGTTAGTGCTCCATCCTCTAGCCTGCTGGGCTCTCCGGTAGTGGTCAAGAGGCAGTCTCTGCAGCCCCTCCCCCATCCCTGGGCTCGCAGGCCGGGCAAATCCTACCTCCCACAAGCATTTCCTGGGGCCCTGTTCCTCCTCCCAGTGTCGGGGAGAAACCTGGGAATAGGAGCTTTTCAGGCAAAGAATTTAATCCAAGGCTCCGCACAGGGCTTCCCAAAGGGGCACCAACGGGAGGTGGCAGAAGGGACCTTTGTGTGCTGGGATGGTGACAGGAAAGTTATGTTAAGTTCCTCTTTCTTCTGCTCAATGGCTTCAATGGCAACTCCCTATCTCCAGTCACCCAGCCCAGACCCCAAGTTTCCTCAGTTAGTTGGTATGGTGTTGTACACAATTCAAACTCTTGAGACTGTGGCGGCCTGAAGTGCACGGAGGGGCTCCTGCCCCGTTCCTGTTTGTCCAGCCTACAATTCCAGGTGGGATGGAACGTGGTGGGGGCGCTCCCCACCGGACGTGGGTCACCCTTGGCCCCCACGGTTCTGCTCAGCAGAGGCCCAGTGCACACCAGGCCACCGTGGAGGCCTCTGACTCTCCAGGGGGACCGGCTGGCTGGTCTTTGCACAAAGCTGCAGACACAACCTCCCTTTCACTCACCCGAGCCCCAAATTAAACATGAAGCAGAATCAGGAGGGGGTGGGTAGCACAGACTAGTTTTTACTCCTGAAAACCCCCATGCAGAAGATTCTTTCCCCTTAACTCTCGAATTTTTACTGTCACCCCCTTAAAAGCAGCAGAAAGAAGGGTGTCGTTTGGGGGCTTGCTGGCTTTCCGCTGGTTGAGTTTTTACATCTTTAGCAGCTCTTTTGCTGCTCAAGATCTGTCCATTCTGGAGAGGCGCCAATTTGGCTAGAGTTGCTCACACAGAAAACACACACACACACACACACACACACACACACACACACACACACACGGCGGTTAGTTGGCCACTGCATTCTGATGGCCCCACAAGATGCCACATGCCACAAGGCGTCCTTGAAGACCAAGTGTGGAAACGAGAACAGAAACGCCAGCAGATGCAGGGCGTACCCTGAGCGCACCGCACCGATAGAAACACCGATGCCGCGCCAGTCCCGGGACAGAGGCCCGGGATCAGCCCCAGGCCCGATGGACCGAGCCTCTGGTTCCCCAGGCGGGCGCGCAGCGCGGGTCCCCGGCCCAGCACAGGCCGGGCGCCAGGGGTCCTGGAGGCCGGGGTGAGGGTCTTCCTGAGCCCGCCACTCCCAGCCTGGAAGCTAGCGCTCCCCTCCCCCTCCCCCCCGCCACATCTGGTTCCACTCAGGTCCTCCTCGTCTCTCCACCCCGCTTCCAGAAAAGTGGGGAGGACTTTTAAAAATCCCAGTCTCTCTCTCTCTCTCTCTCTCTCTCTCTCTCTCTCACACACACACACACACACACACACACACACACACACACACGCATGCACGCATGCTTCGCGGTTTGGAAAAGGAGGGAAAAGTGGAGAGGCCCGCTCCCCGCGCCCGGCCGCGCCTTACCCGGGAGGGCGGCGGTGGAATCCCTGGGGCGGCCGAGGCGCAGCCCCCCGAGGAGCAGGGCGCAGCGCAGCAGGTGACCAGGCCAGGGCGCCGGGGGCGGCCGCACGGGGCCCATGGTGCGCGCGCGGCGCGCAGAGGATGCGGGGAGCGAGGGCGCGCGGGGAGACGGCGCGCGGCTGCGGCCCGGGCTCGGAGCTGTGCTGACCGCCCGCGAGGGGCTCGCGTCCTCCTCCGGGTCGGGATGAAGCGATGCCTCCCGGGGCGGAGGAGGGAGGAGGCAAGGCTGGCGGAGGGAGGGCGGAGGGAGGAGCGCAGAACCCAGGAGGAGGGTTTGAGGGGCAGAGGGGAAGGGAAGCGGGCAGCGTGGGAGGGGAGGGGAGGGGAGAGGTGGGGGATGGGGCCGGGGACCGGGGAGAGGAGGGAACGGCCGGCGATGAGGAGGGTGTGTGTGGGGGGGGGGGGTCAAAGGAGGACCCCCGCGCGCGCCGTTTCGTGCTGGGCTCCCCGCCTCGCCTTCCCTCTCTGCTCGGTCCGGGCCTGGAGCCCCAGACGCTGCGTCACAACTCCCCTGCTGGCGCGGGCGGGGAAGCAACTGCAAAACTTTCCGCAAACTTCACGCCGTGGCGAGATGTGGAGGGGCCAGGCCAGGCGAAGGCGGGGGCGCGCTGCTGACCCAGGTGGCCAGACCCAGGGCGCCGGCGCCGCCTCCCCGCACCCCTGCATCCCGCCTCTGGCTGCCAAGTTTTGTGGCCTCTTAAGCATCCGCAACGTCCTCGTCCTCGCCTGAGACCCGCTCCTCCGTCCTGGTGCGGGGAAGGGGTGGAGCCCCGGGCTCGGCCACCGGGGAGCAGACTGGGGGAGGGGGATGCCGGGACTCTGGGTTCCTGCGCGGGACAAAACACAATTCTTCACACGTCTTGTTTCTGCATGTGTGTGACCCCTTGTGTCAGTGTCCCTGGCACAAAAGGAGAGCAGCACTTTGGCTGCTTGGGGCTGCATCCAGAAACCTGGGGAAAATCTGTCCACCG
The DNA here is from genome assembly GCF_019054845.1 of Dipodomys spectabilis. Lineage (NCBI taxonomy): Eukaryota > Metazoa > Chordata > Mammalia > Rodentia > Heteromyidae > Dipodomys > Dipodomys spectabilis. Next base: position 6,881,416 of record NW_024870695.1, on the reverse strand, counting down.
GACGTCCCAGAAGACTTATATCAGCTCCCACCAAACTGGTTTGCTGGCCAGTAGCAAAGGACCAAATGGAAATTTCATAAAAGAGAAGACAATCCAGCTATTCGGTGTTATGCAACAGGTCATTGCAGCACGGAGCACTGGACCGGGAGTCAGGATTTTGGAGAGCAGCCCCTACAACCACTTCTCATTCCCTGAACCTTAGAAAAGTTGCTTGAGCTCTCTGGGCTGAGTCAGACTGAGACATTTGGAGACCCCAAGTGCAAGAAAGATGACACATTCTTCCCCCACAGTAAATAAAAACATGGAAACTATAATATAAATTTTATTGTTTCCTGGGCTGTCCACACGTGGAATTTATTTGGAAATAACAAGTGTGACTTTTCTTCTTTTTTATGACTCCTGTCTTGGGTAATCTTTACCATCTCTGTCTACAATGCGGTGCTGAGCCCGCAAGGCCCACTTGGATTTTCCCACCAGCACCAGCTGAGATTCTTGGCAAGTTATCAGTTGCAGGACCCCTAAGAGAGTCCCCACTGAAACCTTGAAACCAATGGGCTCTGGAAGGATTCCATTGTCATGTTGGCCCTGAAGAAGGACTGGCAGCCAGGCCAACAAAACTTGCCGCTCCCAGGTCATTCTGGGGAACTGGCTACTTGGTTGTCCCTTAGGGCCTGTCATCTTGGTTTGGCATGTCTTGGGATCTAAGCACCCGCACAAGATAGGTCTTGCTAAGGCAGCCTCCAAGGTTCTCCTTGCCCTTCTGTCTCAAAGCCCTGTTATCTACAAGGGAGTTGAGGATTTGCCAGCTTCAACTAAACTGCTCTCTCCCTATCTCAGCCCAAACACAAGATGCTTCTGGATGGGGGTTGGATTCCTCCTTCCCAGCCAGCCTTCATAAGTTTTGGCATTCTCAGATGGCATAGTAGAAGCCAACTCCCTTACATCACTAAAGTGTGATGTGGCTCCAGAGTCTACTACTAGCCAGCACAGGGTCCCCGTGTGCCCAGCACACAGGATGTGCCCTCCACCCACTCATGGAGCACTGCCCACTGCTGTGTCAACTACTGGGGAAAAGAAGTGAACGCAGTTGTAGCCCTGAGTTTTGCTTCAGGAGGGAAAAGAACTTTTGCTGTATTTCAGGACAGAGGCCTGCTCAAGCACCGACCTGAGGATACCTTGCTGCTTCAGGTACCAGGGTTACTCACTGTGCTGCTCACTGCCTTGGTGCCCACATCCACCATGTGGCTCAGATCTTGAGCTCCAAGGGCTACATCTGAGCAATCTTCTGAGATTCCAATCCAGTCTTCCACTGCTTAACGATCCTATGGAGGCTCAGCTATTAACAAACCGTCAGGTCTACAGGTGCTGGGTGTTGTGAGGGTTGAGGCTTTTGAAGCACCCAGCACTCAACCCTTTATTGGCTTTCAAGCAAGAGTCAGTGTCCTCCATGCCCATGACCTACTCACCATTCCAGAAAGTTTGGGCAGCTTTGTTGATGGCCCAGTTTTGCTCCAGACATTGGGTTATAAGCTTGGGATTTAGTGAGGTCTCTGGCATGGTCTGACAACATAGTACTTGCTATATTGGATCAACACCAAGAAACAGCTCTTTTGCAAACAGTCTGGTAATGTCCTTCAGGTGCTGATTCAGCCTGCAATAGGCCTAGAGGTGGGGATGTCTGTGATTTCATTTGGCCAGTTTAGTGGAAGGAGCCTAGACTTTGGAGTCACAGATCTAAGAATCCTGGCTCCCCTTTCACCAGTTTTCTGATGTTAAGTACGTTACTTCTATTCTCCCTGAGCTCACAATTGTCATTTGTAAATGGAACAATCCCTGTGTTGACAGTTAACCATTAGTCTACAGGGATGGCACAGTCCCAGGAGGTGTTCAGGAAATGGAATCCGCTCCTTGTTCCCCTTCTTTGCCATTTGGATACCAGGGAGCCCCCCCAATTCCTGACTCTTCGCTGAATCCCCCGCCCACCAGAGCTGCCCAGGACACTCAGGATAACCTTGGGCTGTCACAAAAGAACAATATGACCTCCTCCCCAGTGTCTGAACATCTCTAGTCTTAACTGTACACGAATGGCATCTTAAGAATAAACCCAATATGCTCAATGTGGCTAATGAATGCCACATATTAAATAGCCCAGTTTGGGGCAATGCAGAAGTCTAGGCCTGAGCATCAAAGGTGACTTGAATTTAACTTCTGCCAGTCACTAAGGCACACATTCTCAGGCAGTCATTTCCCTAGAGTCTCAGGTATTCTCAAGTACACACATTGGTGTCATTGTTCACTGTGCTTATTAGGGTGTTTCTGCATTAGTCTAGTCTGGAGCTCAGCAGCCTCTGCAGCTGGAGACACCCAGAAGAGAAGAGAGCACCCTCTGGAGGCCAGGTCTACAATACAAATACAGGAAAGGAAAACACAGAAAGGAAGAACATAATCCATCCTGAGGAAGCTGCAAGGGTTTGGCCAATGCTTGCCTGAGGCAATTAGAAAAGGGGATATGACCCCCTAATGGGGCACACTCTGCACCCTTTTCAAGTCTCCAGCCAAACATGCTAAAAAATAAATCTCACCCTTTCTAGCCCGCCCTGGATCTGGCATCACAAACCCTCAGGTACCAGTGGCGGTCCACCTCCTTTTCCTTCATCGCTCTGAGAACTCCAGAACTAACTGCGCTACAGGGAGAATGCAGGGTGGGGATTTAGACAACACCAAATGTCCAACTTTGGATCCACCTGCTCCTAAAGCTGTGCATGTGGGCCAGGCACTCACACATGGAGCCATAGTTAGCACACATGAAGATATCTTATATCTACTTAGGACACAATGTGGAGAGCTTTCTGTTACTTTGCTTGAGTAGGCTCCATGGGAGATGAGGAAATACAGGGGTAGAATCCTGGAGGTGTGGCAAATTCCATAGGCTTCAGATCTGGTCTGGGAAAATAAGAAATGGTACATACCCACAGGCACAGGGCCGTTTGTACAGTGGTGACCTGAACCTGTTATCCTTGTTCTGTGATTCCAACCTGGATGTGTTTTGCCTAGTTAATGTGGGTGGAGATCTCATGACAAGGGTTCCTATGAAGATTTCAAGAGCCATGGCTCCTGAGATTAATCTGTAGTGACACCCCTCCCTTGCTATTGCCCAGTGGTGTGTCCTTGTCTTAGGGCAAAGGCTAAAGGACTCAGGTCTGGCTGTGTGTCAGGCCAAAACCAACTGGGTCTTCTGTGCCCTATGAACATTTCTCCAGGAGCCACTGTGACACAGAAGTGGCAACTAGCCACAATGTATGTATGTGTGTGCGCGCATGCATGGGTGTACTGGTCTAAGGCTTGAACTCAGGACGTGGGTGCTGTGCCTTAGCCATCCTCAGGTCTCAGCCTCCTAAGATTATAGGCATGAGCCACAGGTGCACAGCTGGCCACAACTGCTTATTCATCCTTCACCCCCTTCAAGATTACAGCAACCTCAAGAAAAAAATCAAAAAATGAGGTCCCATTCCTACATACAATCTTGCCCTCTAGAAGGAGGGCAGCATTATGGCTTCCTAATCCATAAACAAAGTAACAAAATCAGATTTTAGGGAACTCATATAACTGTTTAGTGAAAACACATCCCCATTTTCCCTCCACCAAAGGGTTAGAGAGGCAGGGCTCCTGCACAGACCTTCAAGTAGCTTTCTAAGGACTACTGCCCAGCAAGTAGGTGAGGGACACTGTCTAGATCAGGACAAAAAATGCCTGGATTCAGACTGGCCTAGATTAGGGAAAAGATGTGCCTCCAGCTGAGAGCCCAAGCGCCACCCTCATCCATAGCCCCTGATACCCAAAGACAGTACTCAGAAAATCCACCTTACAAAAATCTTAACCTGCTATAGCTCCATCCATTGCCTGTCATCAAGCCTCTCTAGGCCTGTTTCCTGGTCTGTAAAATCAGTGAGATGCTCCCAAGAAACTTCTTTGTAAAACAGAAGGGCTAGAGCCTTCTTCTCTTTGCCAACACTATTTTCTGCAGCCCTCCAGCAGTCTCTCCCAGGACAGAAGACTTAGGCTACACAGGAAGCCACAGTTCAGACTGCTCCCTGAAGCTAGCATGGTTCTTTAGCTGGGCAATGCCCACCATACCCCGTCAGCCAACCAGCTGCTCTTTGACCTTTCTCATTATGGGGTCTCCTGCCCAGAGCCTCATATATATACCTCTGGCCATGATTCCAGCCTGTCTGGGTCCTCTCCTCCTGGGTTCTTCCTGCACAATAGCACTCTTGTATTCCCTAACCCTATCAAGTCCCAGACCTGCTCTTAAGGTGGGTCTGTATTCCCAGTTTTGGCAGGTTTTCTCAGTCATCCTTCTAGAGCTCACCAGCAGCTACTACCTTGTTAAATTCTCCACTCTCCTTCCTGCACCAGCAACGTATGTAAGTGATATAGACTGTTAAGATCCACCTCTAGTTTCTGATCAGTAATAAGGCAAGGGCTTGAACTGCATTTCTAAGTTCCCAGCAATGTTGATGACACACTGGGTCTTATCATCCATCCATCCAACCAACCATTCTCTTTCCTCCCTCCCTTCCCCAGTTTTTGTTGGTTTTGTTTTCTTTTGAGATAGGGGCTCACTATGTAGCCAAGGCTAGCCTCAAACTTCCAGTCCTTCTAAGCACTGGGATTAGAGGATTTACTACTACACTCAGCTTTGTCATTTCTCTTAAATCATTTTTTTCCCTCTTTTGTATGACAGGTACTTTGCCTATCTTATCTCTATACCTTTTTCCTACAATGCAAGGAGACATCCTTGAAGCTTGCAGACATGGAATATAAACCCAGATCTAATTTTAAAGTTTAAACTTTTTTTTTTGGTTGGTCATGGGGCTTGAACTCTGGGCCTGGGCACTGTCCCTCAGCTCTTCAGCACAAGGTGAGTGCTCTACCACTTGAGCCACAGTGCCACTTCCGGTTTTCTGAGTGGATTATTGGAGATAAGAGTCTCACAGACTTCCCTGCCCAGGCTGGCTTTGAACTACAATCCTCAGATCTCAGCCTCCTGAGTAGCTACGATTACAGGTGGGGACCACCGGCGACTGGCTTACACATTTTTTTAAAGTTTAAACTTTTAACCTCTAAGTTACTCTGCCTAAAGTACTGACAACAGGATAGAAATAGTGGTACAACCCTGTATTCCCAAGGATTAGGAAGCTGAGGCCATGAGTCTGAAGCCAGCCTGGGTCCACAGCAAGACCATCTACACACACACACACACACACACACACACACACACACACACACACACACACACACACACACACACACACACACACACACACACACACACACACACACACACACACACACACACACACACACACACACACACACACACACACACACACTCGCATACTAAAATAAAAAAACAACAACCCCCCCCCCTCCACTCTCTCATTTTCACCTCACCCTGAAAACAGATAGTTCGAGCTATTATTATGATGAAGTAAGGGATAGAAGTAAAGCGGCTCAAAAAGAAAAACACCTAGCTGGGTCAATAGTAATAACTTTTGCCTTATTAGAAGAAAGTCAATGCTTAATTTTTTAACTCTACATTCTACAGGATTACTTTGTTTAAAGAGTTATTTTCTAAATTAAGAAACACAAGAGTTCTTGACTGCTAATCTCAACTAGAGGAAAACTGTCTCTTCTCTGACCAGAGGGAAGGAAGTCAAAAGCATGCCCACTTCCCCATCCCTGTGCAAACCATCTCTTTCTGGCCCAGGCTCTCACTTCTGGACTGCAAGCTGAAAGCGTGGCCTTTACTATGCTGCTCACTGATGCATCCCCAACAAGCCTGGCACAGTGGTGCAAAAGCGGTTGCGCAAATTAACACATTCCCATCACGCCTGCCATGTCCAAGGCAACTCAACACACTACCAGAATGCCTGTTATCTACATCCTCAATGTTACGACCCATTTGAAACTGGAGTGAAAAGCAGGAGGCTGGGAAATGCAATTCTTAAAACTTATTTAATATCCTTTCTCCACCACACCTCCTGTTGGGAAATGCCAAAAGTCTGGCTGGGTTTAATCACAAATAAATATACATTTTTATTATTGTATAAAGTAAACCAACATTGTAGCACTAAGGAACTATCCTTGGAGAAAGTGAAACCCATCTTAACAAAGAACTCCTAAATAATACCAAAGCTCGAAGGTATGGACACTGTGTGCTCTCTGGGTCTGAACCATACAGTAGAAAGATGCTTTGCCCAGATTTAGCCAGGCCCTAGACCCAACCACAGCAAGGAGAGAGGAGGACACCCTTCTTCGGGATAAGAGAGGGAAAGGCAGATTACAGATCAAGTCCTGAGATTCACAGGCATGCCCAGACAAAAACGGGACAGGAAATTAGAGAAGGCTAAACATTTGTGTGTTGTTTTTTTTTTTTTGACAAAAACGGGACAGGAAATTAGAGAAGGCTAAACATTTGTTTTTGTTTTTTTTTTTGGTCCAGTCGTGGGGCCTGAACTCTGGGCCTGGGTGCTGACCCTCAGCTCTTCAGCTCAAGGCTAGCGCTGTACCACTTAAGCCACAGCGCTACTTCCGGCTTTTTTCTTTTTGCTTACGTGGTGCTGAGAAATCGAACCCAGGGCCTCATGCATGCAAGGCAAGCACTCTACCACTGAGCCACCTTCCCAGCCCACATTTGGCATTTTTTTAACCTTAAAAAGTTCAAATTAAAAAAAAAAATTAAACTATAAGGTCACTGGAAAAGAAGAATAAAAGGCACAAACTTAACTTTATTTATTTTTGGCAATTCTGAGGTCTGAACCAAAGGTTCCTGTGTGCTTGGCAGAGGCTTTACCACATGAGCTGTACCCCAGTCTACAAAAAGAATTACTGTGAGTTTATACATCATCTTAGCTCCATCCACTTCTTCATGAATGTAGACACCACTCTTTTCAGCCTTCTGCTCAACATGTGAGAGGCCATGGCTAGTCTTTGTGTCACAGCAGGAAGGAAGGAAGGAAGGAAGGAAGGAAGGAAGGAAGGAAGGAAGGAAGGAAGGAAGGAAGGAAGGAAAAGGGAGGGAGGGAGAGGGAGGGAGGGAAAAAGAACAGAGAGAGAAAGAAAGAAAGAAAGAAAAAGAAAGAAAGAAAGAAAGAAAGAAAGAAAGAAAGAAAGAGGGAGGGAGGGAGGGAGGGAGGGAAGCAAGCTACGGGAAGTGATGAAGGGGGCAAGTCTAATCAAGGTACATTGTATGCATATATGGACTTGTCAGAATGACACTACCTGTCCCCCTGTAAACTAACTGATACCAGAAACAACAATTAAAACTAAAAGGCTGTGTTGGAGAAGTACCGCTTGGTGGTAGAAATCTTACAAGCAAGGCCATGAGTTTGATATCCAAGGGGGGTGGGGGGTAGGGTGGGGGGTTCTGACATACTCCATGCACATGTATGTATGTATAAATACATATTCCAATAAATAGTTTTTGATGGCTTTAAAAAAATAAATAGCTTTATTAAAGCTGAGGGCACTAAGGCCTGTAGGGGTGACTTACTTCCTTCAGAACTCCAAATGACCAGATGTACCTATGAATCTCTCTCAGTCTACAGCACTCCGTATTCAGTTGATACTGAGAAGAGTGGGGCCAGGCCCACTAAATAAACAAGGATCCTAGAAAATGTATCCTCAGTGGTATTTTTCACATGTAAAAGAAACACTAGAGTCATGAGTTATTTAAGAGCCTTCTGCCCTTCCTGACACCCCTCCCCCGCCAAGGCCTGAATGCTACATCTTTAAAATATTTCTGTCTGAGCCCTCTTGCCACATATGTCAGTAACATTCCAAGCTGGCTACCACATGTTCAGGCTCTGGCTTCCTTCCCTCTCCTGCTGAGTGCTCTGCTGTTTCAAGGGTACGGTGGGGCCACACCATCTCCATTTCAATTCTATCTTCAGCTGAACACACATCTGAGAAATAATTTTTTAAAAATTTAGTTCTAAAAGAAACATTTATGTTGAAATACTTATTTCCTTGAGATGATTTTTAAAAATTCCATTCGCTGCATCTCAAATGTGTTACATAAGGTATATGTGAACATGTACACACACACACACCCCAACCCCTAGCATATATCTTCCAAATTTAGGGGATGGAAGAAGGGTATTTCCTGCCAAAAGATCTAACAGAAGAAAGCTTATGTGCTGATCAAGTTTTAATAATGTGGTTAACAAGAAATGTATACCATTTAGCAAGCACACAAAGACTGAGGGTGGAAACTACGGATGACCAGAGTATCCAGATTCCCAGCCAGTTTTCTGCCTACCTTTGGATAGTTCTGATAGTGACTACATTCAGTGAATCCAGGAGGACTGCATGGACAGATGAACCTTTATTTAAAAAAATAGCACTTCAAATAAATTAAAAGGGACAACCGTCAAGTGTTCAAATTGTGAAGAAATATTTGAAAACCCAGAGACTCCAAGCTGCAGTCTTCTAACCTCATTCTTTGTCCAATGGCAAACCACGCATCTCAGTCCTCCCACTCCATTTTTCCCTCTTGAAATGAGGGAAGCAATTCAAGCAGGAGACCAGACGGAGGAGAAAGCTGCATTTGATTGGAATGAACATTGCCACGTACTTGCTAATACGGGTTTCACTTTATAACCAAATGTATTCTTTCAAAAATAAAAAAAGGGGGGAGGGAAGCTGCATGTTTTTAAAAATTGAAATTATTTAGGGATAAAACACTAACTCTAGTGCCTTTAACGGGCAATAGCAACTTTTTTCCTCCGAAGTCAAATACCATCCCCAGCCGAGCCTTTGTGCTACAAGCTTTTCAGGAGATGTTACCTAAACTTTATTAAAAGAAAAGAACAAGTTTAAATATAGACACTGGACTAGCCCAGTCTGTATTTTCAAGTCCACATTCTTCATCTGAAGCAATGCATCAGGGACCCCCCTGAGTCTGCATGTTTTCAAGTTCACAGTACATGGAACCAGTTTTTTCTTTTTAATTTTTTCCTCACTTAGAGCAGCCACACACACAGTGGCTGTTGACGCCGGAACCTCGGGCGGGGCCTTTTCCTATGAGGCCTGGCCAGAGCTGCCCAAGATTTCTCCTCAATGAGAATCGATGCTGTCATGCTCTATGGATGGGAAAAAAAGCAAGAAAATAAAAGCACCTGGTACAGGTTTCATGAGATCCATTCGGATTCGCTATGTTCCAAACCCGCTGCTGAATGCCATTTGTCCACTTTGTGTGTTAAAAGTCTGTGTCCTTGGAGTCAGTCTCAATTCGAAGAACTGTTATTGGACGCCCCAGAGGTTGATGCAATAGCAGCTCCAGCAGGGCTACTTGTGGAGACTGACTTTCGGATGTGAGGCAGCAAGTAGGGGTCACAGGCCAGCTGCTGGACATCAATGCGATCTTCCTTTCGGTAGGCCAAGCATCGTCGGATAAATGCCTGCAAAGGAAAGTTTCTTGGAGAAGACTGAAGAAAACAATCCTGGTGCCCTACAAGGATCCTGAGGTTGTGGATCTGCTGCCAGGGCCTAGATAAAATATCTCCATAAGAGAAGAGGCTCAAGGTCTTTCCTGAAAGTCACCAGAAAACAGATCTAGGGAAGAAAACTAAATGGGAGCCACTGTGGCCGCAGCAGCAACAGCAGCAAACTTCTTTGCTGCTATGGGCTGCCCTTCCCTCACTAAGGGGACTAAGTCATTCCAGAATGTAGGTAAGCTGTTGTTGGGCCTCCCCAAATCACCCTGCCACCAAAGCACTAACACCAACTGGTCTGCATATGAACAGTTTGACTACGTGGTCCTGCCTGGACAAACCATGGCCTCATGTGAACTTCCTGAGAAGAAATTCTATACTACCACCACATGTAGTATAAGGACACCAACAAAACTGAAATTATAATAGGCTGTGGAAAGCTTTTTCTATATACCTCATTTCCCTGAAATGTAGTTAAGCAAATGATCAGGCAAGCACCTAAGCAGCAAAGAAAACTTGAATAAGATTAGATCCATAAGTACTGCAGACATCAAAATATACTACACTGTGAGGGGTTTTGACACAGAATTCAAATGGGAGGCTCCCTTTCTACTTAAGTATGAAAGCCTACAGATGTTCTACAACAGCTGAGTGGATCCAAAAAGTGTGATTCCTATGCATAATGGAATTTTACACAGCCATTAGAAAGAATAATATGTTGTCATTTGCAGGGAAATGGACAGACCTAGAACAAATCATGTTAAGTGAGGTAAGCCCAACTTAGAAAGACATCGGTCACATTTTCTCTCATATGCAGATGCTAGATCTAAAATATCAGGACACAATAAATTATACAGATCACTAGGCACTTACATACAGTAAGGCCAAAGGAGGATACTCTCAGGAGAGGAACAGATACACACAATGCCTAGGTGCATCTGATCATACAACATAATATTTATCAAAATGAGCTCCAGGAAATGAGTTTTTTAATTTTTTTTGCTGTTTTTGCTTTCTTTCCTTTTTGTTCTGTTTGTTCATTCATAAGTCTTTGGGAGCGTGAGGAGAGGCACAGACATGGAGGGGCAAAGGGTGAGCAAATGCAGCAATGGTACTCACTGGACACTATGTTGAAAATGAACTATACAACTCGAGGATGGGAGGGAAAAACTAGAAAGAGTAAGAGAAGGGGTAACAATGACCAAAAAGAAATGTACTCTACCTGACTTACATAACTTTAACCCCGCTGTACATCACTTTTATAGTAACAATAAACAATTTTTAAGTGTGAATGCAGCCTTATTTCTATAACGCTTATCAAAAAAGACAGTTTTCTTTTTCTACTTCTTCCTATTTTTTTCAACCAGACAGTTCTCTTTACTCAAAGTTCTATATTCCAACTATTTTAAATGACTGAACCAGTTTTTTTTTTAAAAATCTAAAATGTCAACATCACCTGGCCCAATTTTACAGCAGGTAGCAATGATGCGCCAATGCAGTAGGCTCACTGGTGATGACAAATGGGCCACTCTGGTAGGGGGGTGTTGACAAAGGAGGCTGTGGGAGAAGGGCAAGTGGTAAATGGGAACTATACTTTATACTGTTTTGCTGTAAATCTAAAACTGCTTTAAAAGTAAAGCTTGGCTAGAAACTGGTGGCTCACACCTGTAATCCTAGCGACTGAACAGGCTAAGATCTGAAGAGAACGGTTCAAAGCCAGCTGGGCAGGCAAGTCTGTGAGACTCTTATCTCCAATAAACCACCAAAAAAGCCAGAATTGGAGCTGTGGCCCAAGTGGTAGGATGCTAGCTTTGAACACAAAAGCTCAGCAACAGTGCCCAAGGCCAGAGTTCAAGCCCCAGAACTGGCACAAAAAAGCTACTCAGGAGGCTGAGATCTAAGGATTGAGGTTCAAAGCCAGCCCAGGGAAGAAACTCCGTGAGACTTTTATCTCCAATAAACCACTAGAAAACTGGAAGTGGTGCTGTGGCTCAAGTGGTAGAGCACTCGCTTTGAGCCGAAGGGCACAGGGACAGTGCCCCAGCCCAGAGTTCAAGCCCCACGACTGACCCCCCCCCAAAAAAAATATATACATGAAACAAAGTATTGATTGCCATGTTTAGTTGTCAAATAAAAAGCACAATGCCAATTCTGATTTTCCATGAAGACACAGATGATTGATTAAAGTATTTGGAAGATAAAAACAAATTCATAAACATAAAAAAGTAACTGAGCTTTAAAAATGAACCTTTCTTAGTGAGAAACTAGAGTTTAACACGTAACTAGAGTTTAGCAGGTTCTCTCTTGGGTCAGATACTGGTCAAACAAATGCCTTTGAATTTTTCTCTACACAGGTGCCAATGTAGGCTCTTAAAACAGCAGTTTTAAGATCATGTAGCTGCCCTGATTACACCCTTCTGCTTTCCACCCCGCAGTTCACAGTGGTTCTATGCCTCTTCTATTCCATGCCTCTCTGCTCTGCCTGCTCAGTGGACCCATGAGTTCATTCATGCATCAGAGCTATGCTTGTTCCTGTCTTTGCAAAACACTAGTCCCCAAATTTACACCTGACATGCACTATCACATCGTTACAGACAATGCTCAAAATGTCACTTCATCATCAAGGCCTTCCCCAACCATGCCATCACAAGGAGGAGTTCCCATCTCCCTACCTTAGTACTTTTCTATTGTATATTCCATTTGGTCCTTAACTCCCCAAACATAGCATACTCTACAGAAACCAGTCTGAGTATCCTTCCTATAACCTACAATGCCTGGTATAAATTTCTACCAAAGCAGCTGTTTACCCTTCCCTGACCTGCCCCGTCCCTACAGCATCTTTGTGCGTTCAAAACCCCACATATCAGCAATCCTTTTACGGGACTTGAGGATGAGGTGGGCAGACAGTAGAAAGCAATAGTTTTCTGTCCACTGTTCTTAGAAACATTAATTCATGCCTACCCTACTATTTTTTAATTATGCTGAATTTCTTATCAAATATTCCATCTACTACCATGCAAAGCATTAATATAGAAAACAGGGCAGCAAGGTAGCTATTTCTCGTAGTAATAAATAAGTCAAACTTACTTTTGCTTCAGGTGTTACTACTGGCTTTGGCGGGAACTGTACTTCAGTAGCTTTAAGAATAGTATTCTCTTGTAGAATGTCTTGCTGAGACTGGTTATGGCCAAAAGGCTGTCATATAAAAACAAAATAAACCAACAAATAAAGGTGGGCTTCTGGTGAAATTAAACAGAACACAATCCAGTAAGAAAAGAAGACATCTCCCAACCATGCCTAGGAGCTCTACAACTCTAGAGACCTCTCTTATCTAATGCTCACCTTAAACAGATAAGGGAGCTAGGCTTGGAACTTTAAGGACTAGGTCAAAGCTGAACAGAGACTGGAAGTAGCATCTCCTATCTCAACTTCTGTTCACAGCAAAGAAAAGGAAGTCAGACCAGAATCTGCAACCTTTTAGACCCCAAGTAATAGCTTTAGGCCTATGTATCCCACACACACCAATGTCCAATCCAGGTACAAAAAAAAGAGATAGAAAAAGAAATTTAAAATAGAAAGCTAAGGAGAGAATGAAAACAAGAAAAATATGCTAGAGTTACTTCGTGACTTCAACTGTGGCCTAAGTTGCAACTTCCTAATATTAATTCTTAAAAGTAAGTTCAAACTGGGCACTGGTGCCTCACACCTATAATCTGTAATCCTAGCTACCTAGGAGGCTAAGATCTGAGACGCAAGGTTTGAAGACAGCTCGGACAGAAAAGTCCCTGTGAGACTCTTATCTCTAACAACTCAAAAACCAGAAATGGCACTGTGGCTCAAAGCGGTAAAGCACTAGCCTTAAACAAAAGGAGCTCAAGGACAGCACCCACACCCTGAGTTCAAGCCCCATCACCAACCAAAAAAAAGTTCAAGATTACTGTCTTGTCTGTAGTATTTTTATGGACAGATTAATAACAGTTATTTCTAGATAACTTCTACTACTACCACTACTATCAGCAACAGTTTAACATTTTCGAAAGAGTAAATAATAAAGCTCCACTAGTTCTACATAGTTTTCCTATATTGGAGAGTTAGGATAGAGAAAAAACCTGAGAAGAAGATATCACCTGAATTAAAAGCTTGGTCTGGGGAGTGTCATCCAAATATTAAGAACTCAGAAGTTTTATTTACAGGGTGTGCTGAGGATGGAACCTAGGGCCTTGCACATGCTAGGAAAATATTCTACCAGAGTTACATCCCCAGTCCTTATATCTCATTATACATTGAGTCTGACCTTAAGCAGAGAGAGAGAGAGAGAGAGAGAGAGAGAGAGAGAGAGAGAGAGAGAGAGAGAGAGAGAGAGTGAGCAAGAAAAAGTGTGAGAGCATGAGTACACATCTTCTTATCTCGGTCTCCTGAGTGTTAGAATCACAAGTATCTACCTACCTACCATGCCTAGCCAAGGACTACTTTCTAACACCACTTTTCTCAGTAAAATAGTATTTTCTCTCTTCTCCTTCCCTTTCTTTTCTAAATGATAGCTCTAACTAGTAGAGTAGTTAAAAATAAAGTGGGGCTATTCTGAGTTTTGGTTCTTGGGATCCTCAAGACTGACTCTTGAAGCCACGCACTGGTGGGTTCACACCTGTAAACCTGGTTATGCAGGAGGCTGAGATCTAAGGATTCCAGTCAAAGCCACCCTGGGCAGGAAAGTCCATGTGACTCCTACCTCCAGTTAATGAGCAAAATTTGGAAAATGGAACTGTGGCTCTAGCCTTGAGTGAGAAAGCTAAGGGACAATACACAGGTCCTGAGCTTAAGACTCAGCACTGGTATACACAAAGAAAAATGGCTCCTGAGAAGATTGTTTTCTTTTCTGGGGGAGTATCAGGATTGAAAATTGTTCACAACAAATTTTAATTTCATGTCTCTATACATATTTATCAGGATCGAAACGTGTCTTGGATCTAACTGAAAAATAACTTGTTTTCAATAGCCCCAAAAAATTCTTTAGTTACCCGACAGCCAAGAACTTATGCTCATACATAAAATTTTATTTAGTTAAGTTTTTTGGTGGTACTGGGGATGAAACCCAGAGATTTGAGCTTGTTCCCAGACTCTTAAGCCATGCATCTGGATCCTTTCTTATTGGCCGTTTTCAAGGTAGGGTCTTCACTTTACCCCAAAGGTAGCCTGGACTGAGATCCTCTCACTTGAATTCCCCCATGTTTTTGTGCCTAGCCATTGGATGAGATGGAATTTCGAAAACTCTTTTTTCCCCCCTCTTCACAATCTCAAATTTTTAAGTCTTTTCACTCTCCCTTTTTCTAAAAAAAATTTTTACTTTATTATCAGTAAGTAGTTACACGAAAGGCTTCAATTCAACCTGCCAGTTTGAGTATATTACATCTTGACCAATGTCACCCCTTCATCATTCTCCCCCATCTCACCCTCAAAAACTTTTATACTTGGGCTGGGCTGTAGCTCAGTGGCAAAGTGCTTGCCTAGCAAGTGCAACGTCCTGGGTTCCATTCCCAGTACCAAAAAAGAGAAGACAAAAACAAAAAACCCTTTTTTACTGGCCTTAAACTGTGATCCCCCGATCCTTACCTCCCAAGTAGCTAGGATTACAGGTTTGAGATACCCAGTCTGACCTTAAAATCTGTATTTTCTTTAAATCATTAGTTTCAGGATTACATTTAGTAAAACCCAATGATTAGCTCCAAGGACCAATCCACACTGAAGCACTGTGGACACCTTCTACCCAGGAAGGAAGTGAGGCTACTGCACTGTCCTTCTTCCTTACCTTTCTTCCATAAAGACACTGGTAGAAGATCACACCCACTGACCAGACATCTACTTTATTTGAGATCTTTGGTGGCTCTTTCCCAACCACAAAACATTCTGGTGGTAAATACCTGGGAGAAAAGAGAAAGAAAAATGCTTAGAAAGATGAATACAGACATGTACAAAAAGGCTAAATGAAAGACCATGGTGAAATAAGATATATCCAAGTCTTAACAATCAACTTAGAAATATATGCAAGTCAATGAAAAAACACAAACTTAGGGAGGTAGCAACATCCTTGGAAAACATTTCTCAATTATAGAAACAGGTCAATATTGTCCCTAGTCCTACTTCACTTACTTTTTTAAAAAAATTTACTTTATTATCTTTAAGTAGTTATACAGAAGGTTTCAAATCCACATGCCAGTGTGAGTATAATACATCTTGATCAATGTCACTCCATCATTCTTTCCCATCTCTCCCCTAGCTACCTTTCACAGAGTTAGGCCTAATCTAGGTGTCACTCAACAAGGTTTTGTTTTTTGTGCTTGCTAGATAAGCATTCTACCACTAAGCTATAGCCACATCACACAGTGAGTTTTTAAAAGGAGTGAAGGAACAGAAGAAAACAATTCCTAAGATAACTTCAACAAAAAATACCATAATTAGAAATGTTGGTTTCTTTTCTTGTTGCCTAGAAAAGGAGAGTTCTCTAAGATCAACATTCATTCATCCATCCATCCATTCATTCATTCTCATAGTTCAGAGGGCTGAATCCAAGGTCTCCAATGAACTATGGTCTCAGCCCCTAAAGTTAATCAATGTTTTAAAAGTATAATGAGTGCAGGATTTAATACACATCTCTAAAGAGAAATGTTTTCTGCCTTCTTAAGGTAGACTCTTGGAACTCTCTATTTGAAAGCATGCCAATTTAAAATTGAAGGTGACATTAAAGTCTACATTATCAGAAGATATTTTATATTTCCTATGTTAAGGGTGATGAAGCTTACTGGAACACTAACAAATAATGTAGAAAAAACCATGCAAACTAGCAGTTAGCACAATTTGATCTAAATTCTTTCCCTTCTGACCACTAGTCTTTGAAGAACCCAGGGAACAGCAGACCACACCAAATTGTATGGTGTGGAAGGTAAGCGCCTCTGGGCATTTAGGAAATCAAATACATTCTCTTAACAATCTTAGCTACAGCACATCTAGGAGACAGAGTCCTAAAGATAACAGATCAATTTCTGCAGATTTCAGGTGACAAAATCCATTCTACACAAAAATCTTTATTTTGGATCCTGCTGTGTTCCTAATATAAAAATCTAAACTTACAGTTTTAAAGAATCACAAAAAATGTTTCATCTCTCATTCACCAGCTCTCCCAAACTTAGTTTCAGATGACAGTGTTTCTTTTGTTTTTTTTTGGCCAGTCCTGGGGCTTGAACTCAGGGCTTGGGCACTGTCCCTGAGCTTCTTTTTGCTCAAGGCTAGCATTCTATCACTTGAGCCACAGTGCCACTTCCGGCTTTTTCTGTTTATGTGGTACTGAGGAATTGAATCCAGGGCAAGCACTCTGCCACTGAGCCAACTTCCCAACCTTCTTTTCTTTTTTAAAAAAAGAAATTTAGTTTCATCTTTATCTTTTGTTTTTCTTAAGACTGCTGGATGATTAAAACCACTGACTAGATTATTTCACAATAAACATTTTTAGTTTAAACACACTGTGAGAGTCCAAATACTTCCCATGCACGAGGCCTTGGGTTCAATCCCAGCAACAGAAAAAAACAATGCAAAGCAAACCCATACTAAAAAAATATATACAAAAACAAAAAAAAATTAGATAGGCATTATGGTACACTTGCAAGTCTGAGGCAGAAGGAGAATGAGGTTTGGGGGAGAGAGAGAAAGAGAAGAAAGAGAGCGTGAAAGACAGAGGTGTGCCTGCCACTGGCACTCAGGTTTAGTTCTTGATTTTTTAACACACAGAAGTTAAATATGATTTCTTTTTTGTGCCAATTCTAGACTTGAACTCAGGGTCTGAGTGCTGTCCCTGAGCTCTTTTTGCTCAAGGCAAATTCTACCATTTGAGCCACAGCTCTACTTCCAGCTTTTTGTGGTTAACTGGAGGTAAGAGTCTCATGGACTTTTCCTGTGCAGGCTGGCTTCAATCATAATCCTCAGAGCTCAGCCTGCTGGGTAGATAAGATTAAAAGTGTAAACCACCAGTATCCAGCTAAATATGATTTTTTAAGAAGTAGCAAATATAATTTTGATTCTAAAAATGACCATTTTGCTGGATTTATAACTTTTGTGGAGGTGGTAGAGAAAAACAGGGGTTGATGAACTCATCCAAAGACAAGTGATAACTTAGTAAGATTTTTAGAATGTAAGACACCACCAACTTGACAGTTCATGTCTGGTAAATTATCCCCTAAATCTCAGTTTCTCCATCTGTAAATGAAGAAATAAACTAGTATCTTACCCAAATAACAAAGAAAACAAGAATTCTCATTGCCTACAAAGACTTTGGGAAAGAGAATAGACGACATCTGTGACAAAAGTGTATTAAAACAACAACAACAACAACAACAAAACATGCAGCTGCATTTCCATCTCAATGGAAGTCCTCGTATAGAAATGATACTCAAGCTATAACCTAAGCTCACGCATCTTAAAAAAAAAAGTCATCAATGTAGAATAATGGAACAACTAAACACTGCTAATAGTTACTTAAATTGTTCTATCCACCTAACCTGTTTATATGTCTTTGGGTCATATAAGAGGGTAACATATTGACGATGGTGACTATGACAATTGTTTCTACCTGTAGAGAGAGTCTTTAAGTCTTTATAAGAACACATAAAAAAGTTTTCTTACTTTTCATCACAAAAAAGGACTCATAATCAATAGAAGGAACACTAAGATGAACCCTCAACTGAACACCAGCTAGCACCATGTGGCCAACCTTTCCTCACATACACCCTTCATACTACCCTAAACAGATTACTCTGAAACAAAATATTTTTATTTAAATTTCAATTCTAAAGATTTTTTTTCAGGGGCGGGGGTGGGAGGGTGGGCTGTGTGGCCTGGGCACTGTCCTTAGCTTTTTCGGGTGGGAAGATAGGGGAGTCCATCCTGGGGCTTGAACTCAGCCTGGACATTGTCCCTCAGCTCTTCAGCTCAAGGCCAGCCCTTTACTTCTTGAGCCACAGCGCCATTTCCAGTTTTCTGGTGATTAGTTGGAGAAGAGTCTCACAGACTTTCCTGCCCAGGCTGGCTTCAAACTTCCATCCTCAATCTCAGCCTCTTGATTAGCTAGGATTACAGGCATGAACCACCAGCACCCAGTTCCCTGAGCTTTTTTTGCTCAAGGAAACTACTCTATCACTTGAGCTACAGCTCCACTTTCAACATTTTCGTAGTTAATTAGAAATACTCTCATGTACTTTCATGCCTGAGCTGGCTTCGAACCAGATCTTCAGATCATAGCCTTGTGAGTAACAAGATTATAGATGTGAGCTACCGGTGCTCAGCTTCAAATTTGAATTCTTAAAGCTAAGCAAATATAGCATTAGTGAAGCAATAACTATTTGAGACATGAAAATGTTGCACCTTTCAAGAACAAGCTATCAGACACACAGCTCAAAGTTCCAGGGACTTGGGCTGGGAAGGTGGCTCAGTGGTAGAGTGCTTGCCTTGCATACATGAGGCCGTGGGTTCGATTCCTCAGCACCACATAAGCAAAAAGAAAAAAAGCGGGAAGTGGCACTGTGGCTCAAGTGGTAGAGTGCTAGCTGAGGGACAGCGCCCAGGCCCAGAGTTCAGGCCTCACAACCGGACCCCCCCCCCCCCCAAAAAAAGTTCCAGGGACTTTATACAATAGAGGTATATAGACCTTTTTTCCCCTGGATTTCCAAAAATCAGGTATTTTTACATCACTTAGTGAGAGGGATACTGACTCACAATAACCACCATAATGGATAAACACAGTAAGTATAGGTTCTATTTTAAAGTTAGGATTCTGAAGTATTAATTTAGAGTGACTTTTAGTATAGGTACCATCTCCACCACAAGGAATAAGGAGAAATGGAAAGCAGAGTACTGTCCACACAGTGTTAGCAGCAGATCAACTGTGGAGAGTGAGGTTCATCCTGCTTATTGCTAATGGCTCACTCTCTGTCTCTTCCTCATCATGCCTCTTTCTTCCTAGTAGTATTCTGCTAAACTCCAGAGCTCTCAGTCAGAAAGGTAAGTGACAAGAGCACATTATCCCTCTTTTAGTGATAAGGAGGGGCTTCTCCAGGTTCAAAATCACAAATGTCAATATGTGGCTCTGAGTCACCACCTCAAGAGGAAGAAACCTCCGTTAACACCTTTCTACAATCACAAAGTTGTATGCCACAGTGTACCTTATGATTTTCAGTGTCACAGTAAGGGGGAAGGGGGAAGAGTAGGCAAGAATAGGAGAGGACACAGAACTGGCAGACAGAAGTAGGTGACAGTAGATGGTGGGAAGAAACATGCCTCAAAACCTTTTAGAATATGGCTAATGTATGTGGATTAACTTCTGGTCAATTGTGTTCACTTTTTTCATATAGATTTCATGGTATGCTGTGGGTTTTTTTGTTTGTTTTTGGTCAGTCGTGGGACTTGAACTTTGGGCCTAGATGCTGTCCCTGAGCCTCTTTCTGCTCAAGGCTAATGTTCTACCACTTTAAGCCTTAGCACCACTTCTGGTTTTCTGGTAGTTAACTGAAGATAAGAGTCTCACAAGCCAGTACAGGTAGCTCACACCTGTAATCCTAGCTACTCAGGAGGCTGAGATCTGAGAATTGCAGTTCTAAGCCAGCCCAGGCAGGAAAGTCCATGAGACTCTTATCTCCAATTAATCACAAGAAAACTGGAAGTGGCGCTGTGGCTCTAGTGGTAGAAGCTGGCCTTGAGCTGAAGAGCTCAGGCACAGTGCCCAGGCCCAGAGTTCAAGCCCCACGACTGAAAAAAAAAAAAAAAAAAAAAAAAGTCTCATGGACTTTCCTGCCTGGGCTGGCTTTGAACCATGATCCACAGATCTCAGCATTCTGAGCAGCTACACTTATAGGTGTGAGCCTATAAGTGGTTTTTTTTGTTGTTGTTGTTTCTCCTCCGGTAACTCTAGAAACAAGTCCTTCATCTCTCATTAACTCATGAAGATCTCTACTTGCACATGAGCAACTTCATTCTCTACAGACTTGAGGCTAGCCCAGTGGAGATACATATTTTCTGAAAGACCTGGCCACACACAAGTTCTAGCCAAAGTGTTTTTAAAAGAGGAAAGAAAAAAGTAAGATAAATTAATACAAAGGACCAAACTGCTAAAACAGCTATAACATTTCTGTCTTAGCAGGCAGAAAACAGAAACTGTCAATTCTCAAGAATTCAGAACAGCAGTTACATCTCCACAAGTTAACCCAGTAGACCTCCTGGATACCTACCAATAAGTACCAGCACCTTGTGATGTTAGCTCCATGCCATCCACTGAATTGTAGCTATCATCATCCATGATCTTGGAAAGACCAAAATCTGTTATTTTTATCTCTCCACATGCTGTACCATTTACTAACAGAATATTACCTAAAAAGATTAAAAAAAACTTTATGAATAAGCAGAGTTTTAGTTAATAAGAGAAAAACACAATGTATTAACAGACATGAAGGGAACAACAGAATTCTGAATCTCTGGGATAAAACAATTTAACTCTGGATGCTGGGGAAGAGTCTTTGGCGTCTGCTAGAAATTTCTGTTTTCCAAGAATTACTTGCTTAATGTGCCAAACCTACACTACTATAAGCATTGGAAATAAAAATAACTTGCCAAAATAAAATATCACTTGTACAGAAGGGTAACGAATGATGGGAAAATCTCCTACTAACTTTCAGTAAGATTGCTATACAACCCTGTTAAGAATGGCAATTTTAAAGGGAAGTGGGAAGAAAGAAGGAAAAGGAGAGGGTAGAGGAGGGGAGAGGGAATTGGAGGGGAGAGGAAGAATAAAGAAAATGCTAGGTTATTAAAGCTAGCACCACAGCGCCACCTATAGCTCCTATGATAGGGATGTGTTGAATTCAGTGACAGAGAACTAGATCACATAATAGCTATATTTGAAAAACCACCTCAGTATGATTTTTTAAGTCACGTGAACACTGAAGAACACTGAATAGTGAGATTAATATGTAACTACCAGAAGAGTAAAGCAAAGTTAACAACTTTGGCACAGAAGAAGTTAGTAAGACTAGTTTTCTAACACCCAGGCCAAGATAATCCTAAAATGGTTTGAGTAATCCTACATAGAATATATGCAGATACCTAGAAAACAAAACAACAACAACAACAAAAAAAAAAAAAAAAAAAAAAAAAAAAACGAACCTCTTGGGAATAACAACCAAAACTGAAATAAGAAGTGTATCTGGTCTTTACTTATTACTGATAACTATCAAAGTCATCAAAGATGATTAATTAATAATGCAAAAATATTTTTAAAAGCTGCCATAATTTAATGAAATATGTGTAAAGTAAATTGCTAATTTTGGGTACATTTACCAAAGAAGAACTGCTAGACAGTATGAGTAATAGGAATAAACAAAACTGAACTTGCCAGGATAACTGTTGCTCAATAGAACTTAGACCATGAGTAGCCCTGGCTCTGCAGATAAGAGCAGTTTCTTCAGATTATTTAATCCCATTCACCCACTGTCCTTAAAACCAGCCCTGGGCAGCCAGAATACCTTTCTTCCCACACTACCCAGGCAATCTACAAATGGATGTTGTTAGGTCTTCTTGACTCCTCTCAAATCGTCTAACTTAATAAAATCCAATCACTTCAAAGACTGAAAAAGTCACCAATATTGTTTTCTAAAAGTTAGACATACCTGGCTTGAGGTCATAGTGTATGATGGGAGGTTTTATTTCATTTAAGTACTTTAAAGCATTCACAATCTGCATGATAATGGATCGGGCCTCTTTCTCCGACATTAATTTGTGCTGTTTCAGGTAGAAATCCAGATCATTTCCCTCGCAGTATTCTAATACTGTACAAAACCTAAAGACAAATAAACCAACATTTAACCTTGGGGTAAGAACAAGCAGATTACAACGATCTCAATCACTCCTAGCAGAAACTATTGGCTTCTTTCATTCCTTTCTCCTTTGTCCCTTAAAATACTTTTCTTTACTCAGTATCCATATCTGCTATGTCACAGGAAAAGTGTTTGCTCTCCCTGAAGAGCCTCTAGTACCCTTCTACGTTGGCATTGACCCAGCTGAAGTTCACCAAGGTATAACTCTTCTTGAATCTACACCATTAATTAAGGACACTGGCAAGAACTATAATGTGTATGTGTTAAACATGTTCTAGCCAAGTACTCTTTTACATAACCACATCATATACCCATTTCTAAATATGGGATCAAGTATACACTTCTCCCTGTAAGCACTGAGAAAAACCTAGGGTTTGCCCAGATCCCAAAAACAAGTTGCATAGTCTGTCTCCTAGGAGTTTTATACAGTATTACACAAATGTGTTACAATATGGTATGGATTCTTTTTATGGTCAATAGATCATACAGACCCACATTTAAAATTACACACCACTGATAGCCTTACAGGTCATGTGTCTGTCTTCCAAGATATTTAAAAACTGATGTAAATTGGGCGCGGGTAGCTCATGCCTGTAATCCTAGCTACTAAGGAGGCTGAGATCTGAGACTCATAGTTCAAAGCCAGCCCAGGAAGGAAAGTCTGTGAGACTATTATCTCCAATAAATTAGCAAGAAATTGGAAGTGTTGCTGTGCACTAGCCTTGAGCTGAATAACTAAGGGACAGTGCCCAGGCCTAGAGTTTAAGCCCCACGACCAATTAAAAAAAAATAAATAAATAACAAACTGATGTAAAGCCAGCCACTGGTAGCTTATACCTATAATCCAAACTACTTACTCAAGAAGCTGAGACCAGAAGATAGTGGTTCGAAGCCAGCTTGGGGAGGAAAGCCTGAGAGGCTCCTATCTCAAGCACCAAAAAGAGCCAAAAGTAGTCCTATGGCTCAAGTAGAGTGCTAGCCTAGAAGCAGAAAAGCTCAGAGACAGCGCCCAGACCCCAAGTTTAAGCCAAAAAAAAACAAAAAAACAAAACAAAAATTTAAACAAACAAACAAAAAAAAACCTGATATGTCTTTCTAAACTGAGTATCCCAGTGAGCCCTGAGATAAATACCTTTAGAACTTAGATTGTGACAGGGTGTGTCTATCAATCAGGTCTAGCCAGAAAACAAAAACCACTTGAGTATTTAAGACAGAAAACAGGTTTTAATTCAGGAAACTGATCACACAAATGAGGGAAGATCAGAGAAGACAAATTGGCCAGAGAGGCAACCCCAGCAATCATCTATAACAGGAAGCCTTTAACAACCTAAAACCAGATAATCACAGGAAAAAATAGTTCAACTAGAACTCAGGGTCACTGAGGAAACTCAAAACTCCGTGTTCCTCCCTCAGCTGAACCTAGATGGACATCAACTTGACATGAGTCCATTAAAGCACAGCCTACAAGGGCTAACCTCCTTCCTTAATGTAGAACAGGGAAAGGCAAGCAGGTCAGGACTAGCACTGGGGTGTTCAGGGTGGGCAACTTGAGACTGAACTTCAAACAGCACTGACATTGATGGTTAACACATGCTCTTGTGGAATCTCAAAACTGAACAAAATCTTATGCATCTTACAAAACATAGCAGGACAAGCTAGTACTCTATTTGAGAATGAATATCTCCAACGTGTATTTTCTGATCTGAAGTGCTAAAATCTGAGACTTTCACATCTTTGATCAACATGAAACAGAAACAAAATCTCACTTTTAATAACCAAACAATGGTCTGGCTTATTTTTGGTGAAAATTCATCATATACAAATGGGACAAACAAAGCTAAAAGAATAGTATGGAATCACTTCAGTGCATCACAATAGTTAAAAGTATGTAATTTTTTTTTTTTTTTTGTCGGTTGTGGGGCTTGAACTCTTGGCCTGGGCGCTGTCCCTCAGCTCTTCAGCTCAAGGCGAGCGCTCTACCACTTGAGCTACAGCGCCACTTCCGGTTTTCTGGTGGTTTATTGGAGATAGGAGTCTCACGGTCTCTCCTGCCCAGGCTGACTCTGAACCACGATCCTCAGATCTCAGCCTCCTGAGTAGCTAGGATTACAGGCGTGAGCCACCAGCACCCGGCTAATTTTTTTTTTTTTTTTTTGGTCGGTCATGGGGCTTGAACTCTGGGCCTGGGCACTGTCCCTCAGCTCTTCAGCTCAAGGCTAGCGCTCTACCGCTTGAGCCACAGCGCCACTTCTGGCTTTTTTGTTTATGTGGTGCTAAGGAATTAAACGCAAGGCCTCATGCATGCGAGGTAAGCACTCTACCACTGAGCCACCTTCCCAGCCCAAAAAGTATGTAAATAATTTTCAACAGAAGACACTCCAAGTCATTCTATTTATCTTTGAAATGTTTTTAGTATTTATACTTCAGGGAGGAGTAGGGGAATCCCTATCTAATATTCAAGGGATATACTCAAAGTTAAGGAATCCACTCAATGTGGTGTTACCTGTGGAGACCTGACCAGGTCCTCCCTCTCCTACTCTCCAACTAAGGTATTTTCCTGAATGATATTCAGAAACATACATTCTATGCTTGGTACAAGAGCTCCTTAATAAAAAAGGAAAATCACATGATTTCTGAGGTAATTTGGGCTAGTTATCTGTGTAGCCATCCAAGATAGCTGTTGGCTGAATAGAATGAAATTCCTAGAATTACCCTAGGAGGCAAAGGGGATACCTGTAAACCACATCTAGGATATAGTTTCCCCAACTCAGGCCAAACTCCTACACAGAAACATTTTCTAACTGTTGTAATGTTCCTAAACTTCTAGATAAGCCCAGGGGCTCCAGAGCTTACCTGTTATGCCAGGTAATAACATAGAGGATTATTAAACAATTGCCAAAGATTTCACCTAAGTCTTGCTTTCATTGCTAGAATGGCAGACTTACGAGTCAGTGTCCAGTGAAAAGTAATCATACAGCTTAACTATTCTGGGATGATCCAGTTCTTTGTGAATCCGGTATTCCCTACACGCATGCCTGCAAACAGAATGAAAAATTAACAAGAAGGCATTTGAGCACACCATTGACAAAACTACAGGTATATATTTGAGTATACTGGTTAAATGAATGGACATCAACCTTGGTAGTTTTTTGTTGTTGTTTTTCCAGTTCTGACTTGAACTCTGGGCTTGTGTGTTGGCTGTCTCTGAGCTTTTTCAGCTCAAGGCTAGCACTGTACCTTTGAGCCATCGCTCCACTTCCAGGTTTTGATGATTAACTGAAGAGTGTCATAGACTTTCCTGCCTAAGCTGGCTTTGAACTGTGATCCTCAGATCTCTATCTCTGGAGTAACTAGGACTACAGGTGTGAGCCACTGGCACCAGGCTCTTTCAAGTTCTTTCCACAAAAATCCTACCTTTTCTGTTTCTATCCAAGTATCAAAGATTTAAAAATATTGGGTTGAACACAAAAACAAAGTACAGTGATAAAAGTTCTCCCTTAGTTCCTGGGTATTTGAGCAAATTATCGAATACAGATCCTTAACCCAACGAGCAGTGTCTGGCCACCACTTCTGCCTGAAATGATGTATTCTGATTGTGGTTTGAAACAATGAGGCATTACTTGGCATCACCTAGGTAGCTTCTCACTATTAAACATGACAGATTTGTACAGTCAGAATATTCAATGTATATATGTGATAAGGATGCGGGAAATATAAAATGAGTAATGAAGTGGGAAATGTGAAATAGCAATGAAGTAAAGATGATTTATACTTTAAGAAAATAACATAAGCAGGGCGCTGGTGGCTCACGCCTGTAATCCTAGCTACTCAGGAGGCTGAGATCTGAGGATTGTGGTTCAAAGCCAGCCCGGCAGGAGAGACCGTGAGACTCCTATCTCCAATAAATCACCAGAAAACCGGAAGTGGCGCTGTAGCTCAAGTGGTAGAGGGCTCGCCTTGAGCTGAAGAGCTGAGGGACAGCACCCAGGCCCAGAGTTCAAGCCACATGACCGACAAAAAAAAAAAAGAAAAGAAAATAACATAAAATACTAGTGAGGTTGAGTCTTGCTTGCTTTTATTTGGTCATTTTTGTATGAATTCAATGGCTGTGGGTTTTACTTTGTTTTCTTTTTCTTTCATTTTTTAAAATGGTTTTTAGCTGGTATTCACGAAGAAAGTGAGTGCTAAGATCTGTGCTGCTAATGAAACCAAGTGCATTTCTTAGCCAGCTGTCAGTGGCTCACACCTATAATCCTAGTTACTCAGGAGTCTGAGAATCTGTGTTTGAAGCCATTCCAATCAGAAAGTCTTTGAGACTCTATTTCCAATTAAGCAACAAATTGGAAGTGTAGCTCAAGTAGTAGAGGGCTAACTATGAGCAAGAAAGCCAATAGAGAACGTGAAGCCTTAAGTTCAAAACTCTCTATGGGCACACATACACACACAAAAAGGCACATTTTTAATATAGCTGTGTCATACCATCTTTTGGGCCCTCTGCTGGAAAAGTAGAATCAAGTCTCAATGAATATCTTTTTAAATGTATCCACTAGTACTATATCATATGTGAATGTATAATAGCTTGAATCTGCTTTATAATATATAATAGTGACTATACTTTTTATCAGAGCTGTCTTAATGATACTATTCTTAAATGTTTTCTTTCCAGGTAGTGGAAAAACTAATTAAAATTATGGTTTCAAAGACATGTTTTTCTTCTCCTCCAAAGCTATATTTTTTACATATATAAATGGTGATCTCCTGTGTTCAGGAATTATGTGATAAATCAATTGGCAGCACTTTTACTTTTAAATCTTATTCCTTACTAATAAAATTCATGGTGATCTTGACTTTACATTAGAGTTTTGGTATCCACAGGTATATGATTCCAAGACCACCACTGAGAAAAACCCAGGAGTGCTCGAGAGGTATGTAATTTGGTGGTATACTGCAGATGTCTGATTTATATAATGCTGCCCAACTTGCTGTCTTTCAACAAATCTAAAATTGTAGGAAGATTATCATAACTTAGACCTTGCTTTTGGGGCACTGCTTGCTTTTTGTGTGTGTGCTGGTATAGGAGCTTGAATTCAGAGCCTTTTTCTCTCACTCAGCTTCTTTGCTCATAGTGGTACTCTACCACTTGAGCCACACCTCTAGTACAACATTTTTGCATGGACTTTTTTACCTGGGCTGGCTTCAAACTTCAACCCTGAATAGCTAGTATTACAGTCATAAGCCTGGCTACCTTTTGTTGTGGGGAGGAACATTTTTACAGAATTAGAGGAAGAGTGACACTCAGCAGATCACATAACAATTCAAATACAAATGCTCATAATATGAGACTCAGAGCTTCTCTGTATCATCTGAGTTAAGTATAATGTGCATACTAGGAGAAGAAAAACAAAGAAGGGGGTAACAATGCTCGACAAGAAATGTACTTATTACCTTACTCATATAACTGTAACCCCTCTGTACAGAATCTTTACAGTAAAATTAAAAAAAAAAAATTTGATTTTGAACTGGGCACTGGTGGATGGCTCCTGTAATCTTAGCTACTCAAGAAGGCTGAGATCTAGGATTGTAGTTCAAAGCTAACCCAGGCAGGAAAGTCTGTGAGACTCTTACTTCTAATTAACTACCCAAAAGCCAGAAGTGGAATTGTAGCTTAAGTGGTAGAGCACTCGTCTTAAGCAAAAAAGCTCAGGGACAATGCCTAAGCCTTGAGTTCAAGCCCCAGGACCAGCACAAAATAGACAAATACATACAAAATTTTTGTTTTGAGGATTCTTTTTTTTGGTGGTATTGGGGTTCAAACTCAGTTCCTCAAGCTTGCTAATAAGCAGGTAATTGAGCCACTCTCCTAGCCACTTATGTTTTAGTTATTTTTGTGATAAGTCTTACATTTCCATCCTGGCCAGCTTTGACTAAAATCCTCCCACTTAAAGTTTTCTATGTAGCTAGGATGACAGTATGAGCCATCAATGATACCCAATTATTAGTTGAGATGGGGGTCTCAGCTTGCCTCAAGCCTTAATCATCCTCCTAAATTATTAGGATTATGAACATAAACTATCAAATCTGGTCTTTTGTTTTGGGAGGAAGCATGTTAGATTAAAACGGCATGCAAAAAAAATTCACAAATAAAATGGGCTTGTTGTACTTTGTTCTAAGAAATGTGAAGACTATAAAAATTTGAAATTATAAAAAATGTTTTCTTAGAAAATGTTTAATACAGCCAGGGCTGATGGCTCACACTTGTAATTAATGCTAGATACTCAGAAGGCTGAGATCTTAGGATCACAGTTCAAAGCCAGCCCAGGCAAGAAAGTCTGTGAGACTCTTACATTCAATTAACCAGCAAGTCAGAAATGGAGCTGTGGCTCAAGTGGGTGCTAGCCTTCAGCAAAGAAGCTCAGGGACAGCACTCAGGCCAAGTTCAAGATCCAGGACTGCTACAAAAATAAATAAATGTACAGTACTCTTCAACCATGGATCCAACCAACCATGGATCAAAAACATTCACTTAATTGCAGCTGTACTAAATACGTATAGACTTTTCAACAATTTAAATAGTATTTACATTCTATTAGACATTATAAATTCTCTAGAACATTATACAGGAGGGTACACACAGGTTTTGTAAGCCCTGTGCCATTTTATATGAGAGACTTAATCATTTGCATATTTTGGTATCTACGGGGATCCTAGAACAAATCCACCATGGATTTAAAAGCACTTTTCTGCTTTAAAATCGTTTTTTAAGATTATAAACAAAAACGCATTATATAATCTGACATTCACATACTGAATTTTAAAATAAAAAATTGTATTTATACAGCATAATTACCCATAATTTTTTCAAGTATTTAGATCTTAAGTTACCAAAAATAGTGTGAGAAAAGCATCTTCTTTTATTAGTTTACTTCCTTTCTGTTAATCTTATGAGAGCTGTTTTTTCTGAAAAGTTCCTGCTTTGGCCAGGTGGTTTGGCCCTTGGTAATTACATTTTAGTTATATCCTTTTCCTGCTGCATTTTAATTAGGACATCCTGTTAGAAGCCCCTTGAATTTTAATTGTCTTTTTTTGTCAGTCGTGGGGCTTGAACTCTGGCTTGGACGCTGTCCCTGAGCTCTTCAGCTCAAGGCCAGCACTCTACCACTTGAGCCACAGCGCCACTTCCGGTTTTCTAGTCCCTTATTCTGACATCACATCCCAACATCCTGATCTGAGCTATTTCTAACAGTAACTGGGCTGGACATGTAGATTAGTAGACTGTTCAGCTTGTGCAAGGCCCTGGATTCATTTCCAACAGCACCAAAAACAAAAAAAAATAAAAAAAAAACAACCATAAACTGTTAGGTAATCGTACACAATTTAGTTCAGAAATATTTTTTAAGGTAAATGCTAAAAATTAACTTTTTTTTTTGGGGCGGGAGGGCAGCATCGGTTGTAGGGCTTGAACTCTGGGCCTGGGCCCTGTCCCTCAGCTATTCAGCTCAAGGCTAGCACTGTTCTACCACTTGAGCTACAGCCCCACTTCTGGCTTTTTCTGTTTATGTGGTGCTGACGAATCCAAGCCAGGACCTCATGAATGCAAGGCAAGCACTCTACCACTGAGCTACCTTCCCAGCCCAAAGAGAAAAAAATAAAACTTTCTTGATGGAAACTTCAGGCTTATTCTTGAAGCTACCGCTTTGGGCAATGTTTGCTTTTTCTAATGCCTCATTTCATAATTATGTCTTTCCGTAGAGAAAAGATGGGCCAACAGCACAGCAGAATGGCATGAGATCCTTCCTTGCTGCATGAAGAAGTTAAAAACCTGGTTCCCAGAGCTGTGGTTTCCTTGTCCTTGGTGGCAAGTTCAGAAACACACTCTAGTTATAAGCACACACAGCTTTGGCTCAAGCCCTTCACCAAGGTAGCACCACAGCTGCCTTTTTGGTTTGCTTTTTAAATTTTGTTTTGTCATTATAAAGATGATATACAGAGGAGTTACAATTATATCAGTCAGGTAAAGAATACCTTCCTTTTTGGACAATGTCACCCCTTCCCTGGCAGTTTTTCCCTCCCATCACAGCTGCCTTTCTGAATATATCAAGATTCCACATACTACATTACCTTGGGGGAGGAGGGGGTCAGTGGGAGGGGGTACTGATGCTTAAAAACAAGCAGATCACTGCTCAAATCAGAAATTACTTGAGAATGCTTTTTAACTCTGCAATTAACGGATTAATTTATTCATTTTTGTACAGGCCAATTTCTCTGTGAAAGTACAGAAAACAGAGGAAACCAAGAATCAAAGGAAGAATCTTTCCAAATCCTAAACACTAAAAGAAATCTGCCAAGCCTCCCTGACAGCAGCAGTCGCTCAGTGGCATCAATCTCACAGCCAGAGGCTGGCTCCATTGGTAGAGCACCAGCTACTAGTAAACTCATAGCCAGCTCTCATCCTTCATCAGCCAAGGCTTGACTGGACAGTTCCATACATGCTTAATTTTCCAGTTAGTATCCAAGCTACCAGTGCACTGTAAATAGAGAAGTAAGAAAGCAGGAGAAATGCACTACACTTTTAGCCTATTACAGGTAGATATAAAATTTGAACTTCAAAATACTTGCTTTCACTTAGAAGTTTCATACAAGGACATATTAGTTTAGTTATAAATTATTTCTGTAGTTAACTTTCTAGGTTTCCTTTTTTCATTCAAATGATCTGATTTCAAATACACATGGGAAATCACCTTGAAGAATGGAAATATAATTTTAAAACAGTACTATGTAGAGTAATAGCATTTTCATATTTATGTTACCCCATAACAAAGTGTACTATCTTTCATTGTTTAACAAAAAAATTATTGAAGCACTCTCTTCAAAGTGTTACGTGTTTGATCTAAGCTTTCTTTATGCTCAAAGGTATGTAGCTTAAAATTCATAATGACTTATCACTTACAAAGTAAAATCTTTCAAAGAAAAGCAGAATGTTGAAGAATTCCTCTCAAGCAAGAAGGTCACAATTTTGCACACTCCCCCTCTCCCCCAGGTGTCTGTCAGCTAAGAAATGGACCCTGACCAGAGGGCTCTACATGCTCTCTGAGATACAGTGAGTCCCACTGATGAGGAAATAGTAAGAAGGCACCACAGGCAGCTGAGCTGGAACAGCAGAGCTTGGATAAAGCAGTCTCTTAACTAGCTTTCTCTGACTGACACCAAATCTATAACCAACAAGGCTAAAACTGGCTATTCAAGTATGTTTAGGAGGGACGTGAGCCTGGCTTCAACTCTGGAAAGTCTAGATCAGCTGATTGCTCTCCTCAAATTACTATGGTTCTCTTAAGGTCAGCGTAAAAACTAAATTCTAAAATGGAAAAATATGTACAAGTCCTGGTATAGAAACTGTATTTTCAAAGTTGACCATTGTATGGTCAATTGGTTTAGAGTAGCCGATGCACAGGTAAGCTACAGAAAGAGCACTGATGACCTGGTCTGATGCCATTAAGCCATTCACAAGCCTCAATATAAAAGGGGCAATTCTCACTAATAAATGGTCTGAATAATGTGTGCTTTCCTTCACCAAAATGCTCCTGGCATTCACTGGTACATGCCATTCTTCCCAGACGTCATGCGACTGGAATGTGCTTGTAATAATGTATCTGCTCCTCAGGAGCATCTGGACCACAGCTGCTTGTCACATAAGACACACATGCAGGGAAGCCATGTGTAAGACACCCATCATCCCTCTTCCTACCTCTGTTAATCCTGATTTCTTTTAATGTTGTACAAAACCTCTCTGGAGTCCAGAGTTGGGCCCCATTGCCAACAGGTGAGGAGTGAGGCTCAGTTCTCAGATGGATTGTCTAGCAAGCACAAGGCTTTGAATTGGAATCACAGCACTCAATTTCAAAAAATGGTGTGTGGGGAATCCCTGATAAGCAACAGGTATGAAGCAAGATTTGTTTTGGTTTAAGGTCCCAAGAACTGACTTAAGACAAATACTTAGAATTTCTCTTAAGATTCAAAAGTCAACTAAAAGGCTTTTTGCTCTCCTTACCTCTGACCCTGAAATATTATTTATGAGAAAAGCACAGAGCTGTCTCTATAATCAAGAGGTGTTTGCTTCTATCAAAAGGAGCTTGTTTCCTCCCTTCAGGGGCAAGACCTGTCTCACTCAATACTTGTACCTATCACATGGAAACAAACACAGGTCAGCCCAGTGGGAAACCTAAAGGAAAATTAAGTCTGGGGCTCTCAAAGCAAATGAACCAGAGGCAGTTGCAGACAAACCTGATACCACTGGAACAAAGAAATTCACAGCTGCATATCTAACAACTAGTCACTCAAAAAACAAACAAACAACAACAAAAAAAAAACCCACCACCCTCTGAAACCTTTCATCCCAAGGACAGAGGAGGGCTCCACTTAGCGCATTCTGAAGAGAAGCAAACACAGGGAGTTAGGGAACACCCACAATTTTGAGATGGGCAAACTATACTGGGGCAGGAGTATGGCACTAAGGGCTGAATAAGTCAAGCGCATACACAGAGACAAACTACAAGTCCCCTTCCCTACCATCTCCTATAAAACTACATGACTGAGCTACCAGTCTCCCAGGGTCCCCAGACCATTAGGGGACACTCTTAGTTGTTTTTTTAGATTAGCAACAATGGTTTCATTGTAGCTGTTTTTTAGACACAATAGAAAAGGGAGTTAAGAGCATGGGTTCTAGGTTGACAACTCAGCCAGTGAACTGTTACTCCAATAGTGTGTATACTTTCTCTATCAGTAAGAAGCAAAGTATATTCACTCTCCTAGGTTAATTAGGAAGATAAAACAAACATCTAAATCTCTTGACACAATGTTCAAACTAGAGTTATTAAATTTAGAAAAAAAAAGCAGATACTTTAGTATTACTTACTTGTGGTAATTCTCCTTTTTCTCATCTCTCCAGTTTTTATTTAACTGGTGAATTTTCACAGCTACATATCTTTGCTCAGTTAGGTCAAATGCCTATAAAGAAAAGGAATAGATTGTATTCTAAATAAACATTAACAAGAATGATTGGGAATTAACTGAAGCTTCTATTTAACAGATAAGCACAAAGTCCAGAATACATTATTAAATAAAAACAGCAGCAAATGACAACACATCACGTATTTCCTTCAGTGTTGCAATCATCTTGAAACTTGTGATTAGATAATTTAGAAGTCTCCAGACACACTGGCACCAAGGGGTTTAGAAGACAAACCCAAGCAAACACTACAAGCAGAAAGCCTGCACATGCCTTCCCCACTCTTCCTAGTAATACTCCTTCTTGAATAGCACCCTCTTCATCTCAGACCTTTCTCCCTTAGGTTGTCTCTAGCCCCTCAGTGGACCCCGTGACTTTACATGCTGCAACAGAAAGTCTTCCTGCTGCTGAAATCCAGAGGAGGACTGGGAGTATGGCTTAGTGATAGAGAGCTTACCTAGCATGCATAAAGCCCTGGGTTTGATTCCTCAGTACCACATAAACAGAAAAGGCCGGAAGTGGCACTGGCCCAAGCAGTAGAGTGCTAGCGTTGAGCAAAAGAAGCTCAGAAACAGCACCCAGGCTCTAAGCTCAAGCCCCAAAACTGGGGGGGGGGGGGGGGGGGGGGGGGGGGGCGGGCGGCGGGAAGGAAGGATTCACACTGCCTGCTTCCTAGAGAAAAATAACTCCTCAGGATGCAACTTTCTAGAATTTAGCTGTTTCAAAAAACTCTATGTTTTGGTATTTGGTATATTGTGTCTATTAAGATAAAAAACATCCAAAAACAAAAGGCAGCCCTGCTATTACTTCTATCCTTATTTGCAGGGTAAATGCAAAGCTTAAAGCTAGTCACCTTAACACCCAGCAGGATTGTGGTTTGAGGCTAGCCCAGGCAGTTGGCAAGATTCCATCTCATAAACAAACACCCCTGCCCCTGAAGAGTTGGGTGAATAGCTTAGGCACAGTAAGAGTATGGTTTTAACTCAGGAAGAAAAGGGGAAAGTTAATTAAAGAATTCTTAGGAAGAAAAGGGGGAAGTTAATTAAAGAATTCTTTTAGCATGAATTCTTCGATTCCTTTTTTATTTTTTATTTTTATTTTTTGGTTGGTTGTGGGGCTTGAACAAGGCCTGGGCCCTGTCCTTAAGAGCTTTTTTTAAGTAGTACTTTATCACTTTGAGCCACAGAGCCACTATAGGTTTTCAGGTGATTAACTGGAATAAGAGACTTACAGACTTTCTTGCCCAGGCTGGCTTTGAACTGTTATTCTCAGGTCTCAGCCTCCTGAGTAGCTAGGATTACAGGCATGAGCCACTGGCATCTGGCTAGATTTTTCTTTTTTTTTTTAATTGTGAAAATACCGTATAGAGAAGGATTACAATTACATGGGCAAGGTAATGAGTACATTTCTTATTGAGCTTTGTTGCCTCCTCCTTTGTTTACCCTTAGATTCTTAAGTTTAAATCTGAAGACCGTGGTTCAAGGCAGCCCGGGCAGGAAAGTCCATGAGATTCCTATCTCCAATAAATTACCAAAAAAGCCAAAAGTGGAGCTGTGGCTCAAATGGTAGAGTACTAGCCTTGAGCAAAATTCAGGGACAGTGCCCAGACCCTGAATTCAAGTCCCAGGACTGGCAATAAATAAATAAATTAACAAATAAAGAAAAACAGCCTCAATATGTAGTTCAGTTATGAATGCTTCTAGCATGTATGAGGCCCTAGGTTTGATCTCCAGTGAAACACCACATTTTATGAAAGCTTTTTATTTACTCAAAAGATTTCTCAGGCTAAGGATATAATTCAGTAGAACATTTGCCTACCATGTAAACAAGGCCATGGGTTCAATCTCTAGCACTACCAAAAAATTTTAAATAAAATAAATAAGAAAAAAGTTCTTATGATCTAAACACACCTCATAATAAAGATTATACCTTAGTAAACAGAATTATAACAGCTATACAGCAATAACCACTTAGTAAGCCAATTCTGCATTTTATAGCCAGATGCTAGAAATATGTGCATCTGTAGTTGGTAAAATATCAATTGGAGGAGCCAAGCACCAATGCCTCATGCCTATAATCCTAGCTCTTCAAGAGGCTGAGATCTGAGGATTGTTGTTCAAAGCCAGCCAGGGCAGGAAAAATCCATGAGATTCTTTATCTCCAATTAATCACCATAAAGAAAGCCAGAAGGGGAGCTGGGCCTCAAGTAGTGGAGCACTAGCTTTGAGCACAAAAGCTCAGACACAGCACCTAAACCCTTAGTTTAAGCCCCAGGATTGGGGGGGGGGGGGGGGGGGGGGGAGGGGGGAATCAACAGAAGGACCAGGCACAAGTGGTTCACACCTGTAATCCTTTCTACTCAGGAGGCTGAGATCTGAAGATCAAAGTTTGAAGCCAGCCCAGGCAAACAAATGCAAGAGACTCTTCAATTAACCAGCACAAAACTAAAAGTGGTAATATATGGTTCAAGGGGAAGAGCTACCAGCCTTGAGTAGAAAAAGCTAAGCGAGAGCAGGAGGCCCTGAGTTCAAATTTCAGTGCCAGTACCAAAGCCAAATATGTCTGACATATCGATTACTAATTTTCCCAAGTTGAAAAGTCTCTTAAATTTTATTGGAAGTATTTCCTAAAGAGACAGGTTCTTAAGGTTTTAAATTCTAGCTAGTGGATATCAACCTACTGTTATCACTAGTGATAGCCAGTATTCTGTCCTTGTACTGGGTTATTCATACTTACCTTGTAAACTTCACTGAAACCTCCTCTACCCAAAAGATGTAACAACAAATATCTGTCATTTAACGTTGGATGATCTTTAAATCTGTGGAAATAGGGAACATGTAACATTCTGAGGTCAAGGACTACAACCTTTCATTAGCCAAAAATTCCAAAATATCACACAATATACACTCGATTACAGCGGCTGCTGATCATTTGACAATTTACACCAACACACTGAACTCTGAGCACAAAGCTTCATGGTTCAAAGAGGAAGTAAAATTACAATGAACAATGATTGCTACAGAGCCAAAGGTCTAAGTAGCCACAATCAGCAGATCTTCTGACTTTCTTGATCATTCTTGCTACCTCTCCTGCTACAAAGTGAGAAGGAGTAGTTTGGAGTAGAGCAGGAATTCTCAAAACCACTCAACTCTTCCCATCCATTTAAGAATCACATGCTCTCACCATTTCAAAACTATATAGAGTAAAATTCAAAGGTGGTATTTACTCCCTTAAAAATGGATAATTATAATGACTACACATTCTATGTAGTCATTTCTCTATTTCTGACTCTCTTCCTTCCTCCTCTGTATTTTTGTTTTATTTTTGAGACAGTCTTACTATGTAGCTCAAACTATCCTTGAATTCATGATCCTTCTGCTTCAGTCTCCCAAGTGCTGAGGTTATAGGTATGTACCACCTTATCCAGTTCATCTTTTTCTCTTTAAGAAGAATGTCTATGATACCAGCATGTTCTACAGATTTGATTTCTACCTATGGTGTCTGCCTATAATCTTAGTACTCAGGAGGCAGAGGCAAACAATCATGAATTGAAGGATAGCCTGGCTTACATAGTAAAACCCTGTCCCAAAAAAACAAGCTCTAGGGATATAAATACATGGTACCACAGTTGTTAATATGTGTAAGACCTTGGGTTCAATCCCTAGTAGCACAAAACGAAACAGGGTCCTACCCTGAATCAGTTGTCTAACAATATTATAAAGAAATGGCATATTCTGGTAAAAATAAATATTTATATATATATATATATGTATATGTGTGTGTATATATATATATATATATATATATATATATATATATGTTATACAACAGATAGAAAATGGCTCCAAAGGCTCACGTGTTGAAGGTGTGGTCCCTAAACTGCTGTCATGATGGAAAAGAGGATCATGAGGGCAATTGGACTATTAGGAGATGAGGCCTAGTGGAAGAAAATAGGTTCCTGGGTGGGGCTTTATCTTATTTCTAACCACTCATTCACAGCTGTCATGAGGCGTAGCATTGCTCTGTTATAAATTCTTTGCCAAGATGTTCTGTGTCTCAACACAAATGAGCCCAGAAACAATGATGCCAAGTGACTTGAAAAAAATAAGCCAAAATAAATCCTTTCTGCCTAGTTTTCACAGGTAATCTGTCGCAGAGACAAAATCTAACAAACCATTTTCCCGATCTTAAAACAACATTTCTATTAATCCCAAAACTACTGTATTTTAATTTAACTGTATTTTGCCTGGGAGGAGAGACAACAAATGCAATAAAGTTGTTGTTTGTATTAGATAGATCCAATTTTGACTCTTTGGTTACATCTGTTATGGATTCCTGGTCAAATTAACTTCTCTAAGCTTATTTTCTTAGTTGTGTATTAAAAATGATAATCATGAGAGTCATGTGTGAGAATGTAGACACTTAGCACCATGCTTGATACACAAGATCTCTGTGAATAGCAGGTACTGGTATACTTGACACTTGGCAAAGGAGTGGGCCAAACAAGACAATGGCCAAACAAGAAGCTTTTGACTATGTGAAAAGTGCTTCAAACTCAAAAATATGTGGGAAAGAATAGTAAGTGGTAAGATCTCTCTCAGTTTAGTCTAATTTTCCCATATTTGGGCCTTTAAATGACATAAATAAAAGTAGACATTAATTTATAATTAATGGGATTCTTTTTTGGGAGGTACTGGGGTACTGGTCCTAGGGCTTAAACTCAGGGTCTGGGGGCTATCCCTGAGATTTTTTGCTCAAGGCTGGCACTCTATCACTTGAGTCACAGCTCCACTTCCATAAGAGTCTCATGGACTTTCCTGCTTGGAATGGCTTCGAACTATGATCCTCACATCACAGCTTCTTAAGTAGCTACAGGTGTGAGCTAATAGTGCTGGCTAGTTAATGGGAATTTTAAAAGTTTTACTTTAAAATCTCAACACTCTAATGGCCCTGAAGGGTCATTTGGAAACTGAGGTCATCTCAACCTAATATTCTTCTGTGGCCCATGTTTCCCTTTTTCAAGGCTCCATACGTAATAGGAATAATACACATCCCAACCATTTAGAGTTGCAATGCTATAGTTTTAGTAACTTCTACTTGTGTAAAAATGCCATGTGTATGTGTATACATATGTACATATGTATATATACATATATATACACACTTAGTATGTAAAATATATTCATATATTTAAGCTAAAGCAGATCATAATTGTGTTCACAAAACTGTAATCATACAAAAGAGCTAAATATACCATGAAAATCATATACTTAACTTGTATTAAAGGAAAAATACTATTCTAGACCATTCATGTCAGAAAGTGCTCAGCAACCTCCACTCCAATACACCCCAAGATGCTTACTGTGAATTATCTTCATTATGTATCCTTTTTAGTTCCCTGATATGTAGATTTCTAACTCTCTCTAGCCTTTCCAGTTCAGCCTGGATCTCTGCTTCTTCCTGAAAAGGAAAGAAAACTTAGAATATAGGGAACTTCACATTTTCATTTCCAAAAAATGAAACATATTTCTCTTGTGAAAACTAAAGGAAAATATTTCACACTAATAAGATTAAATCCTCTACTCCCTCCTCTCTTGTTCAATCCCTATGATATAAGCAGTTTTAAGTAAGTCTTCACAAATGTTTTCTGCATTTACATATGGGCATGTAAAAAATACTTTTTACAAAAATTAGGTTTGCCTTCTGGGTTCTTTTCTCTAGTATGCTTTATACTTGTGTCTTAAGTTCCACTAACTTATAATCTGAGAACCCAGTTGGAAAAAAAAAAGATATGAAAACTAATATATGAAGTAAACACACACATATACCAATAGCAGCAATTATTAAATGCTTACTGACCACTATTATTCTAAAAAGTATAGGCTGCCGGGCGCTGGTGGCTCACGCCTGTAATCCTAGCTACTCAGGAAGCTGAGATCTGAGGATCGCGGTTCAAAGCCAACCTGGGCAGGAAAGACCGTGAGACTCCTATCTCCAATAAACCACCAGAAAACCGGAAGTGGCTCTGTGTCTCAAGTGGTAGAGTGCTAGCCTTGAGCTGAAGAGCTGAGGGACAGCACCCAGGCCCAGAGTTCAAGCCCCATGACCGCCAAAAAAAATAAATAAAATAAATAAATAAAAAATAAAAAGTATAGGCTGCTGAACTTAAAAACTGAGCACATCCTGAAAATGGGGATTTAGTTCAGTAGTAGTATACTTACCTAGCATATTCAAGGACCTAATTTGTTTGGATAGTTTTGTGTTCCAGTCCAAGGGTTTTAACTCAGGGTTGGGCCATTGTCTCTGAGGGTTTTTTTTTTTTTTTTTTGCTCAAAGCTAGTGTTCTACTGTTTGAGCCATAGCTTCACTTTTGGTTTTTGGTGATTAATTGGAGATAAGATTCTCTCGGACTTTTCTGTCTAGTTTGGCTTCAAACCATGATCCTCTTAAAATAGCTAGGATTACAGGTGTGAGCTACCAGCACCCAGCAAGGCACTAGGTTTTATCTCCAATATTGGGGGGAGAGGGAAGGATAGAAAAAAGAAGAAAAATTTTAGGCTGGTATGGTAGCCAATGTTTATAATTTCAAAGTAACTTTCAATGAACATCAATCCTCAACTGTTAAACTGGCATAATAATGTCTTCTCTATAGCTACTTCTGGCAAAAAAAAATAAGAGCTGGTATGTTATTTAAAACAGCACAAGTGTCTTACTATCAACTTCAGAACCCTCTGCTCCATATATTTAATCTCTAGTATAGGGACAGCCACTTATATAGCATTATAATATAGGCAGATTAATCTACTAATTAGTGTCCATTGAGGAAAAAAGTACTCTAACTGGGAGGCTGGAATTGACCTGAAAAATCTAAAGAAATAATTCCCATCCTTACACATAGTAAGAGTAGCTATTCAGTGATATGAAGCTATTATATTTGCCCAAATGGCCAAATAGATTCTATGTCAGAAGTAAAGTAGAAATCACACTTTTTTTTCTGGTAAGAATTTCCAATTATACTTACTTTTTTTTCTTAAAAA
Organism: Dipodomys spectabilis; assembly: GCF_019054845.1. Classification (NCBI taxonomy): domain Eukaryota; kingdom Metazoa; phylum Chordata; class Mammalia; order Rodentia; family Heteromyidae; genus Dipodomys; species Dipodomys spectabilis. The sequence goes on along the minus strand of NW_024870695.1, from coordinate 6,840,972 downwards.
GTCTTTAATAATTATTCATTTTTATTGGACTGATGGCTCAGTTCTGCATTGTCCCTGCTATCTCCTCTTTATTTGTCTCCCCCTCTCCCACCTCTCACAAGAACCCACTTCTTGGTACTTATTTTGCTGGATTTTGACTTTACCTTTCTAAGCAATGACACAACTTGAGTTCTCTTTGGAATATACCTTATTTCCTTCCATTCATACATTTATAACCACTTGCATCCCACCCCATGTGTTTAATCAGAGGTTTACAGGCTAACTTACTTTTTTAAGATGACCTAATCTGAGTTTAAAGATTTCTTCTTGTTCATGGTATTCTGCTAATGTTAACCTGAAAAATAATGAAAATTCAATAAATTAGTTGAAATAATGTGTCTAAAGAGGAACACTCAAGTGTGCCACAAGATATATTTGTTCTCCAGTTGAGCACCAGTGGCTCACACCTGTAATATTAACTACTCAGGAGGCTGAGATCTAAGGATCAAGCTTGCAAGCCAGCCCAGGCAGAAAAGTCCGTGAGACTCTTATCTCCAATTAACTACCAAAAAACTAGAAGTGGCACTGTTGCTCCATGTTGTAGAAAACTAGCCTTGAACAAAAAAGCTCAGGAATAGCATCCAGGCCCTAAGTTCAGGCCACATGACCAACAATAACATCAAAAAAAGATGAAAAGGTTATTTTGCAGTCTTCTGACAAGAAACCCCTATGATTTCTAACATACAATGAAGACTCAAAAGCTAAAAGTTTAACTTGTAAACCATGGAAAAAACTGTGAGCCAAATTTTTACAATATTTATGAAATTAGTTTTGTTCTATACTTTGGCAAAAACTCAGAGGGATTATTTTAAAATATTTTAAGGCCCAAATAGGTCAAAGAATTTTATTATTCTTGGTAACTCCTAAGACATTTGTTTCCTGTTTCCCCCCTCTTTTTTTTTTTTTTTTTTAAAGACAGGGCCTTGCCTTGTAGCCTAGATTAGCCTCAAACTCATGATTCTCCTATTCTTCCCAAGTAACTGGGATTACAGATATATACCATCACATCTAACCTCCTAGGTTTTGATTTTATAATAGCAAGGAGAAAGATAAGGTAGAGAATTAGAGTTGAGGATATGGATTCTGGCAATGAGACTTTGGGCAACCAACATTAACCCTTTAACTCAATTTCCTGAAACAAAGCACAACAAATTAAAGAGGAACAAAGAACAACAAAGCATTGTGTCTATTTAATAAAAACTTTAAAAGAATGCTGAAAATGGTATTTAAACCAATTCTCAAAGGGTTGATTGCATGTTCCATATAATCCAGTCACATTCTTATATCTCAAGAATGAACAAGATGTGCAATTTTTCTTCTCCATCTGCCTGCTTCACATTCTAGAAGCATATGCGTAATACTTCAAAGTTTAGACCTCACTGTTTAGACATATTCTAAATAGCAGAAGAAAGAGTGAAACACAGCATTTCCCAGCAGGAAAAGCTATAAAAGAGCCTCTGAGGTTTAATTCAAAAAACAAGTTAAGGCCAGAAGTGGCACTGTGGCTCAAGTGGTAGAGCGCTCGCCTTGAGCTGAAGAGCTCAGGGGCAGTGCCCATGCCCAGAGTTCAAGCCCAGAACTGGCAAAAAAAAAAAGAGTCTGCAAAAAACAAGTTAAGAACTAATGCATTCAATAGGACTGTTACATTTTTACTTCATAACGGCAGAAATTTCCCCTCCCAAAAAAGGGGAAGAAAAATGAAAACTTATAAATAAGAATTCTCTTCAAATGTAACAGATTCTATATGCGAGATCAAGATAATGTGTCCCACTCCAAAGACCTACTTTGGCTTCTGGTCAAGTGAAAGAGCCAAGTCACAGACACTCTTTATTAAAAACTAGACTAAAAGCATTCCAGCATAGATTTTACACAGCCTTCCAGATAGCAACTGCCTACTGATACACTATGGCCTACAGTCAATTCCAATTGTTATTCTGTAGCTAAAATAAATTGTAAGATTAATTATCTGGAGAAGTTTTCAAATCTGGGCTCCTATTTGGACTTTTGAAAGAAAATACTTTATATTTTAATCAATTATATGAAAATCTTTTCCAAACATAATTTGTTAACTTTTCTTGTTGGTCATGGGGCTTGAACTCAGGGTGCTGCCCTTGAGCAATTTTGCTCAAGAGTAGCACTGTAACACTTTTAGGCATGGCTCTACTTCCAGATTTCTAGTGACTAATTGTAGATGACTCTCATGGACCTTCCTACCCAAGCTGACTTTGAACTGTGATCCTCAGATCTCAGCCTCCATAGTTAAGCTAGGATTGCAGGCACTAGTGCCTGGGCCTATTTGTATGTGTGTGGTTTTGCGTGTGTGTGTGTGTGGTTTTGCGTGTGTGTGTGTGGTTTTGCGTGTGTGTGGTTTTGCGTGTGTGTGTGTGTGTGTGTGTGTGTGTGTGTGTGTGTGTGTGTTTGCCAGTACCGGGCCTATTTGGGGGGTGTGTGTGTTTTTGCCAGTACCGAGCCTTGTGTGTGTGTGTACTGGGCCTTTTTTTGGTGGATAAGATATAAGACTCATGGACTTTCCTGAACTTCAATCCTAAGACTTCCCCTAAGTTAACTGAAGTTCTAAAATTGGGGCTGTATCTTTAAACTCTACAGTCCCTAAAAAAGGCCTAATACAAACATTTAACATAGACTTACTAAATGAATGCAAAGAAAAGACTTCCCAACATATCAAGTATGGATAGGTTGAGGATTGGTGTTACACCATCTTTGTCACTGGAACAGAAGAATCTGTCGTGGGGCTTGAACTCTGGGCCTGGGCACCGTCCCTCAGCTCTTCAGCTCAAGGTGAGCGCTCTACCACTTGAGCCACAGCACCACTTCCAGTTTTTGAGTAGTTTATTGGACATAAGAGTTTCATGGACTTTTCTGCCTGGGCTGGCTTTGAACTGCGATCCTCAGATCTCAGCCTCCTCAGTAGCTAGGATTAGAGGCGTGAGCCACCAGCCCAGCTCTGAGATTTTTTTTTTTAATGCTATAATACAAGTAATATTTCTGAAGTGGATTGTAAGTTAGTGTGTTTTGGGAATTGATATGAAAACATTTTTAAAGGCATATTAATAAGCTATGTAATACTTTTTATTATGTGCCTACCTTTAGAAATAAAGTTTACTTTCAACTAAAAGAGAAAGGGAGAAAAAAAATGGAAAAGGAAGGCATTTATATTCAGGATATCCTACCCTTCCTATCTCAGCTAATTACTGATGACCAATGAAGAATATTCTTCAGTCTGAAGTAGTAGCTAGGCAATTCTGGTAAGATGATACTAGTTTACCCTGACCTAGAGTCATACGTAAATAGTGATTATTACTGACATAATATTTGTTATGGGTGGCCTAAAATCATGCTGTCAAGAAGTGAGATTACTTTTCCCTCTCAGTAAAACTCTCAAAGAAAATCATTTAATTTTTATATGGTTTTTACATGCATTGAACAAATCCATTAATGTGAGTTAAAAAGTGATCTGAAACCCTAGAAATATCTGTAATTTCTAACTGTTTCCAGTGACATTCAACAGGGTATTTGTATTTGGGAGTTTGGGGTGAAGGCTTTGTGTCTCATTTCCCATCAATGAAGAACATACGTTTCATTTTCAGCTCCATTGGTCTTATTTTTCCGCTGTTTCTGCTCATTGGTTGCTGGAGGGGCCTGACCCATGGCAGGAGGTTTCCGCTTTGCTAACATTTTCCGTTGTCTTTCTATTTCTTCCCTCTGTGAATTTATCCTTTCCTGTTGCCTAGAGATATAAAAGATTTGGCATAGAGAAACAAAATTTTTCTTAAAATTGCTACAGAACAAATACAGTAACTTGACATCTACATCTCTGACAAACCAAAATAAAATAAAATTCCTTAAATCAAATAGAGATTTGTACTTGATCTTCAAGGTGTAAGAGCTAAATAACTGGTGAAACATTTTTTGGGGAATGAAACTTAGTATGTTAACTCTCAGCTTCTTTTCCTCCCCAACAGACATAACTTTAAGAGATTAGTAACAGAAAGGGGGTGGAGGGGTGGGGACTAATAACATCTTAAAAGCAGAAGAGAAGGAACATACCGAATTTCTATTATGACCTGTCTGACTTTTAACAGCTAAGAAAACAACTTTAGTATGAACTCATTAAAGGTTTATATTTAATTAAGACAAAAAAAGTATAAATGTTCTAAGTGTCTTCCTCAAATGTCATCTAGAAACATAGTCTATAGGATACCAAATAAAGAACACATGATTCTTTTTTTTTTTTTTTTGGGTCCGGTCGTGGGACCTGAACTCTGGGCCTGGGCGCTGTCCCTCAGTTCTTCAGCTCAAGACTAGCACTCTACCACTTGAGCCACAGCGCCACTTTCGGCTTTTTTCTTTTTGCTTATGTGGTGCTGAGGAATCGAACCCAGGGCCTCGAGCATGCAAGGCAAGCGCTCTACCACTGAGCCACCTTCCCAGTTCCGAACACATGATTCTTCAGATCACTTATACAAGTCAAGAAAGTCATTACCACCCTGCAACTCATTCTCACTTGCCTATGTGGTGACACCTAATCTTAAAAAAAAAAAAAGGGGGGGTGGGGCTGGGAAGGTGGCTCAGTGGTAGAGCGCTTGTCTTGCATTCATGAGGACCTGGGTTCAATTCCTCAGCACCACATAAGCAAAAAGAAAAAAGCCAGAAGTGGCACTGTGGCTCAAGTGGTAGAGTGCTAGCCTTGAACTGAAGAGCTGAGGGACAGCGCCCAGGCCCAGAGTTCAGGCCCCACAACCGGGCCTAAAAAAACAAAAAAACAACAACAACAAAAAAGACAAAGCCAATGAAATCTAACAAGTTTGAAGTATTTCATTCTCTGTATGTGCATGTGTATATGCCAGTCCTGGGCTTGAACTCAGGGTCTGGGCACTGTCCCTGAGCTTTTTTGCCCCACAGGTCCATTTCTGACTTTTTACTAGTTAACTGGAAATAAGAGTCTCATAGACATTCCTGCTTGAGCTAGTTTCAAACTGCGATCCTCAGATCTCAGCCTCCTCAGTAGTTAGGCATAAAGCTACCAGTGCCCAGCTGAGTCCTTTCTTTTTTCTTTTTTTTCTTTTCTTCTTTTTCTCTTCTTTTCCTTTTTCCCTTCTTCCTGCCCTCCTTCACTTGCTCCTTTCCTTCCTCCCTCTCCCTTTCTCCCTATCCCCCCCTACACACACACACACACACACACACACATACACACACACACACACATACTCACACACATACACACATCCATGCTGGCTTGATCCTCTTTTTTGTGGGAAGGCTTGAATTCTGGCTTTTTGCTGGTTAAAGAGTCTGCTAGGCTGTTTTCAAGCTACAATCCTCAGATCTCAGCCACTGAGTAGCTAGCTAGGATTATAAGCATGAGCCACCAGCATCCAGCTTGTATAGTATTTCTTATGATACCTTATTTTCTTGTAACAATCTACAGGTTGAGCATTCCCTACATCTTTCAGATTTCAGAGCATTTATTTTGACTTAAGGATGTTTAATCCGGGCTGGGAAGGTGGCTCAGTGGTAGAGCACTTGCCTTGCATGCCTGAGGCCCTGGGTTCGATTCCTCAGCACCACATAAGCAAAAAGAAAAAAGCCGGAAGTGGCGCTGTGGCTCAAGTGGTAGAGCGCTAGCCTTGAGCTGAAGAGCTGAGGGACAGCACCAAGGCCCAGAGGTCAGGCCCCATAACGAGACCAAAAAAAAAAAACAAAAACAAAAACAAAAGAAAGTAATGTTTAATCCATAAAGTCTATAAAATATCCCAAATGTAAAAGAAAAATGAAATTTGAAACATTTTTGGTCCCCAGCATTTTTTAGGTTTTTTTTCATTTGCTGGATGGTTGATGGGTTAGACTAAGACCTCACTTGCTAGGCAGGTAATCTACTACTGTACCACACCTCCAACAAGGAACCAATCATTTGGATTAGATATTCAGCTTATGGTCTATAAATTTGGAATCAATAAAATTTTCATTATGAGCCAGGTGCTGGTGGCTCACACCTATAATGCTAGCTACTCAGGATACTAAGATCTGAGGATCACGGTTCAAAGCCAGCCCGGGCAGGAAAACACCTTGAAACTGTTATCTCAATTAACCACCAAAAAACCAGTGGCACTGTGGCTCAAGTGGTAGAGCCTTGAGGTGAAGAGCTCAGGGACAGTGCCCAGGCCAAGAGTTCAAGCCCCACAACTAACACATACACACAAAAAGAAATTTCCATTAGGGGGGCTACGAAGGTGGTTCAGTGGTAGAGCGCTTGCCTTGCATGCCTGAGGCCCTGGGTTCGATTCCTCAGCACCACATAAGCAAAAAGAAAAAAGCCGGAAGTGGCGCTGTGGCTCAAGTGATAGAGCGCTAGCCTTGAGCTGAAGAGCTGAGGGACAGCGCTCAGGCCCAGAGTTCAGGCCCCACGACCAGACCCCCCCAAAAAATTAGAAAAAAAAAAAAAAGAAAGAAAGAAATTTCCATTATAAGAAAAGATACTGTTGGGCGCTAGTGGCTCATGCCTGTAATCCTAGCTACTCAGGAGGCTGAGATCTGAGGATCATGGTTCAAAGCCAGCCCAGGCAGGAAAGTCCATGAGAATCTTATCTCCAATAAACTATTCAGAAAACCGGAAGTGTCACTGTGGCTCAAGAGGTAGAGCACTAGTCTTGAGCTAAAGAACTGAGGGACAGTGCCCAGGCCCAGTGTCCAAGCCCTACAACCAACCAAAAAAAGAAAAAAGAATAGAAAAGAAAAGGACACTTTCATTTATGTATCTTGCTACCTAAATTGGTGTATTAAAAATTTATCAAAAATTTAAGATTGGGCTGGGAAGGTGGCTTAGTGGTAGAGTGCTTGCCTTGCATGCATGAGGCCCTGGGTTCGATTCCTCAGCACCACATAACCAGAAAAAGCCAGAAGTGGGGCTGAGGCTCAAGTGGTAGAGTGCTAGCCTTGAGCTGAAGAGCTGATGGACAGCGCCCAGGCCCAGAGTTCAGGCCTCACGACCAAAAAAAAAAAAAAAAAAAAAAATTAAGATTTACAAGTCTTTGGGGCAATATTGAGGTTTGAACTCAGGTACTCACCCTTACGAGGGAAGGGCTCCCTACCAAGTGAAACACCCAAGCAAGACACCTATTACAACTGATAGTCAAACTGCAAGCTCCTGTCTCTCTCTCCCTTTCAGACCTTTTATTCCCATCCTCTTTTTTGGAACCAATCATTTGTAAAATGGCAAAATCTACTTTTATCCTATTTTGCTTTGTTGTTTGAAAAGGATCTTGTTATACAGCTCATGCTGGCTGTGAAATTTTGTGTTTTTTTGTTTTTCAATTGTGGGGCTTGAACTCAGGGGCTTTACTGTCTTTGAGCTTTTTTTGCTCAAGACTAGGGCTCTACCGCTTTGAGCCACAGCTCCACTTCCAGTTTTCTGGTGGTTAACTGAAGCTAAAAGTCTCAGAGACTTTCCTGTCCAGGCTGGCTTTAAATTGCAATCCTCAGATCTCAGTTTCCTGAGTAGCTAAAATATTAGGCCTGAGCCACAAGTGCCTAGCTCTGGCCTTGGAATGTATGATCCTCCTGCCTCAGCCTCAGAGTTTTGTTTTGATTACGTATAGCTTTTTACAATTAATAAGTTTCAATCTGTATTGAAAATATAGGTAGGGTTGGGCATGGTGGTAAACATAGGTATACTACATTCTGAGGCATGGCTTAAGTGCCTAGCAAGTATGAGACCTGAGTTCAAACTCTAGTACTGAGAGGGAAGCAGAGGGGAAACCTAAACATTACAAAATAGAGTCCTATAATAGACACCAGGTAGAAACAACTTCCCAAGAAAAAAGATAGGTATTTTATTATTTATATGTCTTAAACCCATGAAAAACATGCTATCCATCTAAGGTGACAGATCTTATTGATGTGGTCTCAATTTGCTCTTACAGGAAAATTACCAGACATTTCAGAACCTTCTCAGCGTTAGATTGTTTATTAAGCAGAAAGATAAAATACTGTTACCAAGAAACACTTCAGTTACTTCTCCCCCCCCCCCCCCCCGCCCCCACCATGGGCTTGGGCGCTATCCCTCAGCTCTTCAGCTCAAGGCGAGCACTCTACCACTTGAGCCACAATGCCACTTCCTGTTTTCTAGTGGTTTATTGGAGATAAGAGTCTCATGAAGTTTCCTGCCCGAGCTGGCTTTGAACCTCGATCCTCAGATCTCAGCCTCCTGAGTAGCTAGGATTACAGGCGTGAGCCACCAGAGCCCAGCTTCAGTTACTTCTTAAAACAATGACTGCTACTTAATAAATAGCCACTGTCAAAGGCTGGTATGAGAAATTAGCCCATTTGAGCCACCATCTGCGTTATTACACAGCTTTAGTGAATAATGGAATCATGAGTTCCAACATCTTCTGATCCTATTCTCACAAATCTGGAAGCCAGGCAATTTGTACTTCTTGGTCAGGGTACTGATGAGTATCATGCCTTAGTGTGACTGCTTCCTTGTACTTTGGTCATCATTAGCCGTCTTCCTATGCTTACAGATCACACGATGCCGCTCTGAATCATTGGCCTAATACAAAAGTCTGCTTTTCTTCCTAGGTATCTTTGGCTTGATAGCTGGCCTGGAACTTGCTATATAGCCCGGGTAGGCCTAACACTATCAATTCACCTGCTTCTATGTCAAGTACTAGTACTTCAGGCATGAAGGTATATATTTTAAGTCCTAACCTAATAACAACTATTCACGCCATTGGAAATTTAGGCTCTTAAATGTTGATTCCCTCCTTAAGATATATATCTCAATATTTCAAAACAAAAGGTTTTATTAAAAAAAGGAGTGCTCAAGATCACAAGTTGTAGACAAACACAAACAGTACGCTAGTCACCAGCACAACTACTGCCTAGATCCTTGCCTCACAGACTATTTCTGATACCTGCCAAGAGGCCTGGAGTTCAAGACCCAGTACCAACACCATAAAAACAAAAAGAACACCCAAAACTAAAAAATGACAACCATAACCAGAATTCTTAATGACTACAAGTTACAGAAAACTTAAAAAATTTAAGCAAACTTCCCAATTCTCTTTTTAGTCATAAAGACTTACTTGATAAGGTTCTGGAAAGCATAACCATCTGTCCATTGTTCAGTAAATGAGGCCCCATGTCGGACAGTAGTGAAGTGACCCAATCTCAGGCGGTCCTGCATGCTCTTATCTCTACAAGCCATCTTCTCTTGTTTTGACTTAGGTGGAAAAGACCAAAAGAAAAAAAGGAAAGAGAATGGAGTTTAATTAGCAATTCTTAGAAACTGAAAAAAATTAAGATTATTGGGAAAATACTGTTGACAAACGATACACCATCTCAGGTTAGTCAGCAATGATTTCTTGGGTAACAATCTATTCCTAGCTCAGCAGAGTAGACATGATAGGGTAATGAAGAACTTCAGGTTCTTCCTAGGTAAACTTTCTTTGATCTCTATATCTTTACAGCATCTGATATTTGGACTGTAGCTATGTCCAACTGTGACACTGCCCTATCTTTAGTTTCTTCTCTGCAAGCTATTCCAGAAAACTGGTGCTAATTTCTAATGTCCTGGCTGATGCTCCAAACCTACAATGTCTTCTTTTGCTGCAAACTCTGAATCCTGACGTGAGAAAGTCCTCCATGAACTGGAAGAACAAATTATGGGAAACCATAATTCTTATTCCAGGACACTTTAAATACGTCTGATTCTTAAGTACATTGTTAATTTTACATATATTTACTAAAAACTAATTATATAATAAGGATTATAAGACTGCTTAAAACAGAAAAAAATGAGAAAAACAGGTGTTTATGACCAAACGGTGTTACTACCACTGAATATATTAATTTGTAAATCTAAGTATACATTATGATAAGAACTTGAAGAACAAAGTACTGTGAAAATTCAGATAGAATTATGCTTATTTTTCAGTACTATGGTGTTCAGATTTTATATCAGATTGATTTCAGGAAGTTTCTTTTAAAACTTTAAATAAATGCACTATAATAGCATATGCTAGTATTACTTACCTTTATTATTTTTCAATAGCACAAAAAAGGAATGAACATTTTTTTTCCTCTTTTAAACTGATTAATGATTAAAGAAATGGAGCAAAGTTCTACCTATTATTTTTGGCCTCAGTAAAACAATCCCTTTCACATGCACTGAAAAACAGCTCCTTATCTGTTTAACAGCATTCCAAAGACTATGAGAAAAGTAACCACCAGTATAGCTCAAGCCTGTAAAGTCTAATCTTAAAATTTTTTCCAGGAAATATTGCCATTTTACGGTAAAGTAAGGTAAACATAAGCCAAGTAATTATATACAATTACATGATGATATTATTTTGTGAAGCACAGAGCACCTAATTATCACAATATTACACTCAAAGGCACTCCAAATACCAGCTCTGAAATGGAAATATAGTTAAAACATTGTAGTCATAATAAGTGCGCTCACTTCCATTGACAGAATACGAACTTAAAAAAGTCTTACCTGGGTTAGGGTCATGGCCCATTGACAAGGCACCTGCCTAGCATACACAGGTCTAGGTTTGATATGGAGAACATAAACAAGAAGTCTTTTCCTATAAAGCCCTGAATAGATTCATCTAAGTCAAGAAAGAGCCACACAATGATATATGTTAATTACCCTGAGATACCACCATTATTCACTAACCTTTTCTATAAGGAGTTTCTTGCTCATTGTGACACATCTATTTAACCGCTCCTTGTATTTCTCTAACATCTTTTGCTGTTCATCAATCTGCCGTCTCAAATCACAGTTAGCCTTCAATGGAAAAATGTTTTTAAATTAGCTCCAAAAATGATAAGTTAACAGAAATATAGCATCTAGGGAGGGAGAAAAATCACTTCTGTTATTAAATCAAAAGCAAAATTTAGATTCAAAGAGGTAAGCATGGCTTTATGAAAGGTGAAAATATTCACCCCTTTAACCACTTAACATTATGTTTTTTTCAATTCTTTCATCCTGAAAAGTAGATATGTTCTTAATGTTCCTCGCAATAACCAGTTACATCTAATATTATGCAAAGGATTAAACTATCATAAAGTAAAACAAAACAATCTATAATGAATGTTCAAAATATACACTAGCACTTACAGAATACTTTAAAAGTCTAAATAGCATTTAGAAAAACAACTAATTTTTTAAACCATGTAATATTCTTCATGCTTTTATTCTTTCTGCAGCTCTTATTTCTAATATAGTAAATGTGAAAAAAAAAATGAATTTTTATAAATGATTCCCACCAGAAAAGCCAGGCACACACACATGTCCACAAAAGACAGGGCAAACAAGTAAGGTCCTAGTTCAAGAATGCCAAAATGTAAATAACACAGTTAATTTAGCTGTGGTCAGAAACCTGCAGGATGAGCTAAACTTTGAAATTTTCAAGCCTCCAACAATAACAGAGAAGGAAAGAACCACTAACCCAAGGTCAAATTTGGCTTGCAAATCCTGAATTTATTCTTCTTGCATTAAACAAAAAATTTCTACTCTTGGAAAATAATGCTACTTTATAATAACCTCCTTGAATGATGAAAATATCTGTTATTCCCCAATCAAATGATACAAATGTTTCTGAAACAGTAAAGCACAAACAGAAGATAATTACAAGATACTCAATTTTTGAGACTTTTCAGCTACTCCCCACCCCCTCCCTCTCTCTTCCTTTTTATTTTTGGCAGTTCTGGAGTTTTGCTAGATAGGTATTCCATACTTGAGCCATACTTCCAGCCTGTCCTCATTTTTAAAGTGACTGGTGTGAAACAGCTTCCATCTTCAAGTATTTCTCATTTCCATAAGCACAATTCTATTAGTTTTTCTTACAGAATCCTAGAGGTTATATTATCAAAGGCAAAATGTAACTACATTTGTAAAACTTGACTCTATTAATAAAGACTCTAAGTCAAAGATCATATAATGTTTACATGAAATTCAATTGACTCGGGAAGTATTTTCTCAAAATCCTAATGAAATGTATGGAATCAATCAACTGCTGGCAGTCTAAAATGTGAAGAATTAAAAACTTTGTGGTTTTTTAAACACTATGAGCCAGGTGCTGGTAGCTCAAACCTTTATCCTGGCTACTCAGGAGGCTGGGATCTGAGGATCACGGTTTAAAGCCAGCCCCAGGCAGGAAAGTCTATGAAACTCTTATCTCCAATTAACCACCAAAATTCAGAAGTGGCACTGTGACTCAAAGTGGTAAAGGGCTAGCTTTGAGTGAAAAAAGCTCAAGGTCAGTGCCCATTGAGTTTAAGCCCCCCACAGCCAACAAAAATAGATAAATAAAAATTAAAAATAAACATTAATGATTTCAAGCTCATCTTTAAGAAGGAAGTGGTTTGTAGCCTCCAATGCACCCATACCATCATCTCACAAAATGGAAATAAGAAAATTCCTACTGTCTATATTCCAACTCAGAAACAAAAATTCTGCCAGTCACTGTAACAATTGCCTATAATTTCAGTATTCAGGAGGCTGGGGTGGGACAGTCATAAAATCAAGCCCAGTATAGGCTACACAGCAAAACACTATCTCAAATAAACAACAAAGAAAACGAAAACACAAACAATTAGAAAAAAACATGGCAGCTTCCCTTGTGGGTCTCGCCTTGACCACTATATCCATTCTCTTATATTATAACTCTACTCCCAAACAGAGAGAACAACTTCAGAAGACAATAAGGCGGGGAGGGGTTGTTGGGGTGAATAAAGCTTACTGATAGAACTTATGCTGAGCATGCATGATGCCCTGAGAGGTGGGAAGAGGAGCAAACTGGGAAAGAGGAGAGAAGGGGAAAAAGGGATGGAGGGAAGATCAGGTAAGAAAGGAAGAAAAAAGACAATGAAGTACAAGAGAGTGTTGATGAGAAAAGGCAGAATACCACTCTAGAAAATGGAAGCAATCGTTTCTTAAAGCCCAAGGAGTAAAATAAACACCAAGTTAGGATTTAAGTTTTTTACATAAACCGCTTTTCTCAATCTTTCCATCTTCATGCTTCCTTGCGCTGGCGATCAAAACCAGGGCCTCATGTATGCTAAGACAAGAACTCTACTACTAAGTTCTACTCCCAGTCTCATTATCTTCACAGTCTTAGGAGAGTCAGACAATGGAGAAGGGGTCCAGAAAAGCTACTTTGGATTAAGCACTACCAAACATTACAATTTAGCTAGGATTTTTTTTTTTTTTTGGAGGTGGGGAAGAACCTGGGAACTGATTCAACACACAACTTTGCACACTCAGACAGAGAAAAATAATAAAGACAGACCTGGGGCTGGGAATGTGGCTTAATGGTAGAATGCTTGCTTTGCATGCATGAAGCCCTGGTTCGATTCCTCAGTACCACATAAGAAGAAAAAAAAAAAAAAAAAAAGCCAGAAGTGGCCCTGTGGCTCAAGTGGTTGAGTACTAGCCTTGAGCAAAAGCTCAGGGACAGTGCCCAGGACCTGGCAAAATAAAAATAAAAACAGACCTAAGGAAAGTTTTTCTTTCTTTTTTTTTTTTGGGGGGGGGGGGGGGGGGGGTCCGGTCATGGGGCCTGAACTCTGGGCCTGGGCGCTGTCCCTCAGCTCTTCAGCTCAAGGCTAGCACTCTACCATTGAACCACAGCACCACTTACGGCTTTTTTTCTTTTTGCTTATGTGGTGCTGAGGAATCGAACCCAGGGTCTCATGCATGCAAGGCAAGTGCTCTACCATTGAGCCACCTTCCCAGCCCCAGGAAAGTTTTTCTGAATAAAGTCATATCCACTTGAACACAAAGAAAATGTCACCTACAAAAATCAAAAGGTCATTGTAAAATACTGTTAGTTGTACTACTAAAAAATGTAAAAGTTATACTTACTAAACAGGAGCTTTGCTGAAGGGAATGGCTTAAGAGTGAAGTGTGAGACCCTGAGTTCAAACCTCAGTATCAACAAAAAAATAAAATACAAGACAAAAAAACTATTTAAAATACACAGGATGAATTTTTTTAATTATATTAGATAAGGGGAGAAAGTAAATAACAAAAATGTAAATACTATAATTGAAATTCAAACAAGCTACAAGTAAATAGGAGAAAATGCAAAGACAATAATGTTTAACGGAGGCTGGGAAGGTGGCTCAGTGGTAGAGCACTTGCCTTGCATGCCTGAGGCCCTGGGTTCAATTCCTCAGCACCACATAAGCAAAAAGAAAAAAGCCGGAAGTGGTGCTGTGGCTCAAGTGGTAGAGCGCTAACCTTGAGCTGAAGAGCTGAGGGACAAGGCCCAGGCCCAGAGTTCAGGCCCCATGACCGGACCCCCCCACAAAACAAAAAAAATAAATAAAAAAATAATGTTTAACAGGACTCAAAAGAAAAGGGTATTCATATTAAATGAAATAAAATATTAAAAATGCCAGAAATCAGTCAAGTTAGGGAGAAAGGCAATCATTAAGGCATATTTTTCACAGATTTTTAGAATAAAACTATAGAGACCCACATATAGGTTCAGCCTTACAAAAATTTAACAGATAGATTATGATGGTCCTCGTTCTTCTGGTCATGGACTTATCTGAAACACTAAATGCTAGAAAAATTAAAGGTGTGTGTGGGTGTGGGTGTGTGTGTGTGTGTGTGTGTGTGTGTGTGTGTGTGTGTGTGTGTGTGTGTGTGTGTGTGTGTGTGTGTGTGTGTGTGTGTGTGTGTGTGTGTGTGATTTAGGAGCAATAAGAAAACTACAATGGGATATGACAAAAATCTTATGGACTCTGCTGTGTTTTGTATGAGAGAAGAAAGCAAAGAATTCTCAGAGAATTCTCAGATTCAGAAGAGCATAGAAATTTTAACCTGATGTAAATACCCTGAAAAATATTTACTTAAAAATGCAATTCAGTCCATCAAGAGATATTGCTAATGACCATGAACACATTTCTAAACGTCTGAGCTTAAAGCTGTCTATAAGAACTTATCCTTAAATAAAATACTATCATTAGTAATATTAATGATATAATCATAAAAGATGTGCTAGTAAAGATGGGACTTCTGGTTTGAACTAAATTATTTTTTTACTTTATTTTTTAATTGTGAAAATACTGTACAGAGGGGTTACAATTACATGGGCAAGATAATGAGTACATTCCTTATCAAGCATTGTAGCCTCCTCCTTTGTTTCCCCTTCCCAAGGTTTGAGATAAATTTCAAGTTAAAGGGCACTATTTTATGCAGGCTGCCAGTGGCTCATGCTTGTAATCCTAGATAGTCAGGATACTGAGCTTTAAGGATCATGGTTTGAAGCCAGCCCTGGGAAGAAAATCAATCTGTAAGACTCTCCAATTAACCACCGAAACGCCAGAAGTAGAGCTGTAGCTCAAGTAATAGAGCACCAGTCTTGAATGGAAAAAGCTAAGGGATAGCGCTGAGGCCCTGAGTTCAAGCCCAAGTACTAGCATACACACAAAAACATTAAAATTTTTAAACGACAGGGGCTGGGAAGGTAGCTCAGCGGTAGAATGCATGCCTTGCAAGCATGAGGCCCTGGGTTCGATTCCTCAGCACCACATAAACAGAAAAAGCCGGAAGTGGCGCTGTGGCTCCAGTGGTAGAGCGCTAGCCTTGAGCTGAAGAGCTGAGGGACAGCGCCCAGACCCAGAGTTCAGGACCCATGACCGGCAAAAAAAAAAAAAAAAAAAAAAAATTTTAAACGACAATATACATTTGATTAATTATGAAAATACACGTAAAATTTTGGGGAGGACAGATAAACATAAAAAGTGGCTTTTATTATTTTTGTTACTAAACATCCTTTTATTCAAACAAAATCATATTCAGAAGCACAATACAAGTGGTAAGAGTGCTCACCTAGCATGCATGAGGTCCAGGGTTCAATACTCTCAGTTCATAAATAAATAAATAAATAAAAATCTTGGGAGCCAGTTTGTAATAGCATATACCTGTAATGCCAACACTGAGGCAGGAGGATATCAAGTTTGAGACCAGCATGGGATATAGAATGAGACCCTGTTTTTTTTTGGGGGGGGATAATAAATATATATATTATATATAAATAAATATTAATATAAATTGAAATATATATTGTTTTGAAGTATATAAATTCCTGATTTGACATTTTAAAGTTTCTCTTGAAAGCTTGAAAAGTTTTAGACCCACAGGTTAATGGAGGGACCAAGGGAAAACAAATTCAGCAATGATACTTACTAGACACTATGTTGACTAGACAGTATACAACGTGTGGGTGAGGATGAGAGGGAAAAACTGAAAGAGATCGGGGAAGGTGTGACATTGTCCAAATAGAAATGTATTTATTACCTGACTTAGGTAACTGTAGGCTCTTGTACATAACCTTTATAATAACAATAAAAATTTATAAAGCCAGGCACTGGTGGCTCACACCAGTAATCCCAGATACTCAGGAAGACGAGATATGAGGATCATAGTTTGAAGCCAGCCCAGGCAGGAAAGTACATAAGACTCTTATTTTCAATTAACCACTAGAAAATTGCTATTGGAGCTGTGGCTCAAAGTGGTAGAGTACTAGCCTTGAAGAAAAGAGCTCAAGGACAGTGCCTAGACCCGAGTTCAAGCTGTACAACCAACAAATAAAACAAAAAATGCAAAATGGGTTGAAAGGTCCTTGTTTAAAGGCTATTAAAATTTAAGAATACAAGGATGTGAATGCAGCTCATGGCATAAACAAGACCCTGGAGTCAACCTAGCACTGCAAGAAAACAAAAAGAATATAAAAAAAAGAGTCAAAGGCGTGGCTTAGTGCTAGGGTGCCCACCAATCAGCATAAAGCATCAAGTTCAAGTCCCCATCTCCCACTAAAATAAATAAATTTCCTAAATAACAATTAACTAGATATTTTACACTTAATCCCACAATTCTAGATGAAATAAAACACTCCAGGCCTATTTAGTATAAATTCAAGTATCAAAATACTGCAATATTAGATTTTCAACCCAAAGATAATATTTAGAATTTACATATAAATGTAGTTTCTACTTGTTTCCTTCAAACTAAAGGAAAATAAATGCTCAAATATTTATTATTCAATTGTTTTATCTGGCTGCAGTAATTATATTCAAAATATGCACATTATCCAAATATACACAATAGATACTTGTTTTAAAAAATCCCCTATATTTTGATACTTACTCTTAATAAATCATCTATTCTTCCCTCTTTCTTCTCTAAGTCAGAATTCTTACTGTTTTCTAGTGCAGATATTTTTTCTATTGTGAGGTCAGACTACAGAAACAAAGGAAAAACCAATTCAGGATTAGTAGCAAAATATTACATGTTCACATTTGTCATTACTTTTCTTGGAAATAAAAGAAATCTTCTATCACAAACAGCCTAGAAAAGCTGAAGAAATTAAGTATGCTTTATTCATCCCATTCTTCAACATTAGCTATGGGTGCCTTCCATCCCACTATACATGCACTTCCAAAACATGTCAGTTCTGGAGGCAAATACAAATTCTCAAACTACTGTGCATTGAATCGCACAAAAATACAATACTCTACAAATCAAACTGAAAAGAAGATGACTGTATGGAGACATGACCAAATTGCTAAGGAACAAAAATGCCACCTAGTGGAAACAGATAAATCAGGAGAGAAAGTTTTCTGCATGTTCAACTAAAGTCTATTCTCCAAACAAAATAAAAAATCTGCTCCAGGAGTTTATATAGTTCTTGAGACTTAAAAGAGACTCCAGTTCTCTTACCTTCCCTAAATTCCCATCCCTTCTCTTTCTTTTTTGACAGGCTCTCTTTATATGGCCCAGGATGGCCTCAAATTTGGGATTCATCTGCCTCAGCCTCCTATGCTAGGATTACAGGTGTGTGCCACCATGCCCGATTGTCAGATATAACTTTTATTAACCTTTCCCCCCCCCCCCCCCTTTTTGAGACAGAGTCTCACTGTGTAGCTGGGGCTGTTCTGGAAACTTGCTATGTAACCCAGGCTGGCCTTGAATATGCAATCCTCCTGCCTCAGGCTCTAGAGTGCCAAAATACAGGCATGTACCACACCCAGCCTATATATAACTTAAATGTTCACAACATTCCTTAAATTTAAGAAGGAAATTATGTTACTGTAGCACATCTTAAAGAACTTTAACTTGGTTCTGCCAAATACGCAAGCATGTACAAGAAATAAATTCCTTTCATAAAGCAGAGAGTTAACACTGAAAGCCTACTGGTAAAAACTGACCTGACCAACATTTTGTAAACACTAAGATAATTAGAAACTACATTTTTAGTTGATTTCTACGAAAGAAAACTGAGGACCAAGAAAATAAAATGCAAGTGGCAGAGACAGAATTTGAACCCAAGCCCAGAGGTCTTCAAAGCATGTGTTTTTCTGCACCTCTTGTTCTATAATACAGTTAAAAGCATCAGTTAAAGCATCTTCCAAAGACCTTTAATCCTCATAATGAAAGTTCAGAATACAATTCACACAAATAAGGAAGTACAGCCAAGAAACAAGGGAAGAATAAGAGAAAAATTGTAGTTTCTCAATGATCAAATTTTTCCTGAGTAGATCTCCGCTGTTCATTAATTAAAACCTACCTGGGTCTGTCTGTGCTGGATGGAGATCTGTTTTTGTGAGCTGCAGGAATGCTCTGTGTTGCCAGATCCTGTAGAAGAAGGACTGTTTTGCTGAGCCTATAATAAAGGTACATCACCAATCACAGGAAGGTTTTACATTTTTCTCCATAAACATTTGTATGAATGAAAACAATTATCTTTCTGATGAAAGTCAGAAGTTATGGCTAAGACGAAAGCAAAACAAGTCAAAGACATTCAGAGCTAAATATGGAAGATCAGACGTTGTTTCTCTAAGTAGGCTTTAAAGTATCAAATATATCCAAATTAGTTCAAATTAGAGAATATGGATAGCTACTCCTGTAATAACTTGTCTTAGTATATTTTTGTCAGAAAAGGTAAGTGAAACATCTCAGATACAAGGGGTAAAAAGCAGAAAGGATAATGAACTAATATTCAGAATAGTCTCCTACATATACCCACATTAGCAATGAACACACTGGTCTAAAACTTCAAGCTGGAAACTACAATAGAGCATGACCTTGAATTCAGTACCTAGAATTCTAAGTACTTTGGAAAACAATTGGTCTCCAATATAGTCACTCACTGACTTAGAATCACAAGGTACATCATTTCTTTTACTTTTTAAGTTTTCTTTTGGCAGCAGTACAGACCAAACCCACATGTTAGCCAAGCACCCTACCCACTATGCCACACACCTTAGCCCTATGGCTGGCTGGCTTATTTATTATTTTTACAGTACCATGAGAGTGAATTCTAAGCACTTTACTACTTAAGACCTGAGCCCAATCCTTTTGCTTTTAGTTTTTGAGAGAAGACTTGGGTTTTTCTCTCAGCAATCTCAAACCCAAATCCTTCTACCTCTGCTATCCCATCAGAGAATGTAATATTTCCAAATATGTGAATTTTAGGGAATTAGGGTATGGCTTAGTAGTAGAATATGTGGTCAGCATACGAGAAGCTGTAGGTTTGATCTTCATACTTCAAAAAGCAAAATCTTAGCAACTCAGGAGATTGAAATGTGAGGATCACATTTCAAAGCTAGCCCAACCAGGTAAGTCTGTAGGACTCATCTCCAATTAACTACCAAAAAGCTGGAAGTAGAGCTGTGGCTCAGGTGGTAGAGTGCTAACCTTGAGCTGAAGAGCTGGGGGACAGTTCCCAAGCCCTGAGAACTAGAAAAAAAAAAATCAAAAAACCTTGACAACATTGTATTTTCTCCCAAGTCAGTGATTAAACAGTAATATCCCAGAGCAAGAACAAAATCCATTTCACTAGCTAGGAGAGCTACTGTAATTACAAACTAAGTCCATGATGACAGGTAGTCTTCCAAAATCGCACTGAAATGCAGAAAATTTTAATATCTTCTGATTTTAGGGGGTGTCACTATCCAGCCAGAGACTATTTGGGTAAAATCGTAACA
Organism: Dipodomys spectabilis; assembly: GCF_019054845.1. Taxonomy (NCBI): domain Eukaryota; kingdom Metazoa; phylum Chordata; class Mammalia; order Rodentia; family Heteromyidae; genus Dipodomys; species Dipodomys spectabilis. The sequence goes on along the minus strand of NW_024870695.1, from coordinate 6,820,905 downwards.
GCATTAAGAAATAAGAACAAGACAAGGATCAGAATTTTTTTATTATGTCAAATGGTTTTCTTTTTTTCTGGTAAAGATACTGTACAGACGGGGTACAACTACATGAGTAAGGTAATATTTCCTACTGAGCATTGTTACCCCCTCCTTTGTTTCAGAAATTTTTTTTTTGAGATAGCATCTCACTATGTGGCTGAATGGTTCTGAATTTATAATCCTGCATCTCTGCACTCCTTGCCCTGCCCATTCAATACCACTATACTAAATTTTGAGGACTTTGTTAGGACTATAAGCTCATACCTACAATCCTAGTTTTTTAGGAGTTTTTTCAGTTTCCTCCTGAAACTGAGGACTGCATTTCAAATCCAGCATGGGAAGACAAATTTAGAGATTATTTCCTATTAACCATCAAAAAGCTGAAACTGGAGACAGCTTAAGTAGCAGAGTGCCAGTTATGAGCCAAGTGAGCGTAAACCCTAGTGGTACCAGCACCCAAAAAAAAAAAGGAATATTCAAAAGATATATACATATATATATATATATATATATATATATATACACACACACACACACACAAATACATATATATATACATATATATAATTTTTTTGTAAAATCACAAGCCAGGTGCTGGTGGCTCACACATGAAACCCTAGCTACTCAGGAGGCTGAGATCTGAGGCTCAAGGTTCGAAGCCAGCCCAGGCAGGAAAGTCCATGAGACTCTTATCTCCAATAAACCACTAGAAAACAGGAAGTGACGCTGTGGCTCAAGCGGTAGCGCGTTCGTCTTGAGCTGAAGGACAGCACCCAAGCCCAGAGTTCAAGCCCCATGACCGACCAAAAAAAAAAAAATAGAAAGTCCATGAGACTCTTATCTCCAATGAACCACCAGAAACTAGGAAGTGGAGCTGTGCCTCATGGTAGAGCACTAACTCTGAGCAAAAAAAGCTCAGGGAGAGTGCCCAGTCCCCAAGTTCAAGTCCCGTGACTGATACCACTCTCTCTCACCCATTCTCTCTCTATATACACATATATGCACATATGAATATGCATGGAGAATATGAAATTCTGAATTTTATAGTTCAAATTATCTTAAGAATGAGAAACAGACGTGTCTTAAGAAGGAAAACAGATCAGGCATGGTAGCAAACAGGCACACACCTCTAATATATACACTAAGAACACTAAGGAAGGAGGATTCCAAGTTTAAGGCCAACAGTATCTTATCCCAATACCAAAAAAAAAAAAAAAAAAAAGGCTTAGCCATCAGAATAAAGCCCTATATTTCAACAACTGTACAGAAGCTGGTTTTCCCACTTAGATTTCAAAACAGAAAATAGTCAACTCTACCACTGTTATTAACAAAGAACTATTTGAAAAACAGAACTAAGCTAACACACAACAAAACACAAAAAAGCAACATAAAAAACAATCCATGCTAATATATGCTAATCAGCTAGTCCTTAATTCAACTAAAATACCTATTTTCAAGAAAACCAACAGTAAGAAACTGATCAAAACCTGACCACAGAGAAAACAGATAACGAAATATAATCAATTTTAAGAATTATGTGGGCTGGTATTAGTGGTAGAGCACTTACTTGCCTAGTACACACAAGGCCCAACACCCAGCATTGAAATAATAATAATAATAAGCTGGGCACTGGTGGCTCAGACCAGTAAGCCTAGCTGCTCCGGAGACTGAGATCTGAGGATCATAATTCAAAGCCGGCCAAGGCAAGAAAGTCCATGAGACTATTACCTCCAATAAACCACTAGAAAACCAGAAGTGGCACTTGGCTCAAGTTGTAGAGTACTAGTCTTGAGCTGAAGAGCTCAGGGACAGCACCCAGGCCCAGAGTTCAAGCCCACAACCAACACAACAACAACAACAAAAAAAAAAAAAAAAAAGAGAGAGAGAGAGAGAAAAGAAAGAAAAGAAGATAATATATTCAGGGTTCAGGGAATAGAAAAGGTGGGAGTGGCTACTTAGCAGCATAAGAAGTTTAAGCCCCAGTACCAAGATAGACAGATAGAAAGAAAAATGTTCAAAGAGGGTCAAAGAATACTAAGAAAAACAAGGAAACATAAATGTGACAAATATTATCAAAAGCTAAATACTGAATAGATAAATAATGAAATGGACAAAGCTGAATATAGCACCAATAATTTAGAAGATAACAGAACTCCCAGAAGACAACAAAACACAAAAGAATTAAATATGAGTAGCAGAAAGGCTCTATGTCTTTAACAGCTTTTGCAAACAAAAGAACAGAGGAAAAAAAATAACCAAAGAAGAATTGGAGGAGTGGAGGTGGTAGAGCACTAGCCAATGAGCGAAAGTGTCAGGTACTAAATTCAAGTACAAGTCTCCAACCCGAAAAAAAATATTCATAATGATCATAAAAGAAACAGTAAGCCAGGTGCCGGTGGCTCATGCCTGTAATCCTAGCTACTTGGAAGGCTGAGATCTGAGTATCAGAGGTTCAAGACTCTTATCTCCAATTAACCACAAGAAAACTGAAAATGGCACTGTGGCTAAAGTGGTAGAGCACCTGCCTTGAGCTGAAGAGCTCAGGGACAGTGCCCAGGCCCAGAGTTCAATCCCACAACCTCCAAATAAATAAATAAGGGAGGAAGGGAGGAAGGGAGGAAGGGAGGAAGGGAGGAAGGAAGGAAGGAAGGAAGGAAGGAAGGAAGGAAGGAAGGAAGGAAGGAAGGAAGGAAGGAAGGAAGGAAGGAAGGAAGGAAGGAAGGAAGGAATAAGAAGCAAGCAAGCAATCATCTTACAGCTGGGCACTAGTAACTTGTGCCTATAATCCTAGCTACTAAGGAGGCTAAGATCTGAGGATTATGGTTCAAAAGCAACCCAGGCAGGAAAAGTCCATGAGACTCTCATCTCCAATTAACTACCAGAAAACCAGAAGTGGAGTTATGTCTCAAAGTGGTAGAGTGCTAGCCTTGAGCAAAAAGAGCTTAGGGACAGCATCTAGCCCTACAATGGATCAAAAAGAAAAGCATCCTATATTCTTTTGTTGTTGTTATTGTTTTTGGGGGGGTCTAGTCGTGGGGCCAGAATCTGGGCCTGGGCGCTTTCCCTCAGCTCTTCAGCTCAAGGCTAGCACTCTACTACTTGAGTCACAGCGCCACTTCTGGCTTTTTTCTTTTTGCTCATCTGGTGCTGAGGAATCAAACCCAGGGCCTCATGTATGCAAAGTAAGCACTCTACCACCCTCCCAGCCCGCATCCTATATTCTAAATCCCAAACTCACTCATTTTAGAGGTAAATTCTGAAAAACATACACTGGACCTCATACAGTCAAAGATCTTACACTTTTCCCTACAACTGGGAAAAATACAAAGTTGCCCATCTTCATCACTCCTACTCAACACTGTACTAGAGTTTCTAGCCAGGACAAGAAAAGACATCCAGATTGAAAAGGAAGAAATAAAACCATCTCTGTTCTCAGGCTGAATAATTTTAGACATAAAAAATGTTATTTGGACCGTTTTCAAAATTAATTTTTTAAATCCAGAGAGCACCATGAGGGCTAGGAGACAGCTCAGCACATGTGAAGTCTTGGGCTCAATCTTCCCATACCCATTTCCCCAAGAGGAGGGAAGGACAAAGTAGAGAGGATATGGCAAAGCACAAATCACAAATACTGCCAAAAATAAATAAGTAAACTGTAATAATTAAGAGAAAGCTATTTGTCACCAATTGATGAAATAGTAAGCCAACTACTTTGAAATTTAAATTTTTACTTAAAAAGTTAAAATTGGTAATAAAAAGGAAAAAATATAGCTTCTTACAACTCTCCTGTTTAGCTGTAACAATGACTTAAGGTATGAGTCTATTAAACTTTTAGGTTTATCAGGAAAGGCTAAAGAAATCACCTATTCCAAGACTGTATTACAAAAGATAAAGTTGAGGCTCAAAAATATAAAAATTTCCTTAAGCTGAGGGTTGGTGGCTCAGGACTGTAATCCTAGCTACTCAGGAGGGCTGAGAAATAAGGATTGAAGTTCAAAACCAGCCTAGAGAGGAAAATCCTTGAGATTCTTATCTCCAATTAGCCACCAGAAAACCAGGAAGTGGAGCTGTGGCTCAAAGTGGTAGAGCACTAGCCTTGAGTTGAAGAGCTCAGGGACAGCACCCAGGTCAGAGTTCATGCCCCAAGACTGACAAAAAAATTTTTTTTTGCTCAAGATACCACCACTAAAGGCTGTGTTGTTATGATTTAGTTTTAGGTATAAAGGCAGAATTAGTTATGCTATCTCTGAACAACAAGCCTTAATAACTTGATGTTGTATTTAAGTCTAGTTTACAAACATTACTGCTTCTTCATGGGTTCCTAAAATATACTTCAAGTCTCCATTTCCTCTCTAAAACAGAAATAGCATTCAACTCAGGCTGTTCTGGGTATTAGATGAATAGAAAAAGTAAAGCATCTAAAACAGGACCTGGTCATAGTAAAACACAGCCAATGTATTTTCTTTCCTTTCTCTCTGTTCTCCAGTGATAAATTGGATGGACTGACTGCATTAAAGAAACAGATACATCTGTGGCTATTGAGGCTCTATTCAAGAGCTAGCAAGTACTTGTGATAATGGTTATGCTAAATTAATTTAATACTTGGTTTCAAAGCAATATGGTCTATGTCATAAAGAGCCACTATTTGACTCAAGATCTCAGCAGTAATTTTATTTTATGTTACACCAAGAATTATTTCTTAAGTGTAGTCAGCTCTAAAGCCCTGGTATACTTAGTTCTTTATCCAACAGCCTCTCAGCTATAGACTCTTGGAACAAACTCTCTTCTCTTAAAAAAGAGGAGGGAGGGAAAAGAAGGGGGAAGGAGAGAGAGGGTGGAAGGTAGAAGTAAAAATAGGGAAGGAAGAGTGAGAGGGAGGGAGGGAGAGGGAGAGGGAAGGAAAGGGAGGAAACTGAAGGAGGAGAGAAGAGCCATGAGATCAAAGACCGAAGTACTCAGGAATATGGATTCCTCACAATGAGGGTAGCTGGTCCAGGGACAACAGAGCTGTAATGGATTTTGTGAAATAAGCAATAAATACTGTTAAATCGGGGCTGGGAAGGTAGCTCAGCGGTAGAGTGCATGCCTTGCAAGCATGAGGCCCTGGGTTTGATTCCTCAGCACCACATAAACAGAAAAAGCCGGAAGTGGCGCTGTGGCTCCAGTGGTAGAGCACTAGCCTTGAGCTGAAGAGCTGAGGGACAGCGCCCAGGCCCAGAGTTCAAGCCTCATGGAGGGCAAAAAAAAAAAAAATACTGTTAAATCATGGGAGGAAAAAAAGAAATCAAAATTGGTAATCAAAGGGAAAATAAACAAAAGCCAGGCATCTATGGCTCATGCCTATAATCCTAGCTACTCAGGAGGCTGAGCTCTGAAGATTACAGTTCAAAGCCAGCCCAAGCAGTAATATCAATGAGACTCTTATCTCTAATAAACTATCAAAAAGCTGGAAGTGGCGCTGTGGCTCAAGTAGTAGAAGACTAGCCTTGAGGAAAAAACAAAACAACAACAAAAAAAAAAACTCAGGGACAGTACCAGACCATAAGTTCAAATCCCAGAACTGCACAAAAAATAAATGAAAAAAAAAAAGACCAACTAGACATTTTAGCTTGACTCTCCATATCCTAAGAAACAGGAGATGATGAAAATTCCATTTTACATTATAAAACAAGCTAGAATGTAGGATGTTAATTTGGGTATCTATAGAAATGTCAGTATTTTTATAGAAAATGCCATGAAATTATTTGGATGAGGCCAAGAATTCGAAATGTACTTTTGAACTATACTTCAATTTAAATAAAAATCAAGTTTTTGGCCAGGTGCCTGTGATTTACACCTGTAATACTATTTACTCTGGAGGCTGAGATCTGAGATTTTGGTCCAAAGCCAGCATAGGCATTGAAGTCTATTATCTCCAATTAACTACCAAAAAAGCTGGAAGTGAAGCTATAGTTCAAGTGGTACAGTGCTAGCCTTCAGCAAAAGAAGCTCAGTGACAGCAGCCAGACCTGGAGTTAAAGCCATCTCAGGATCATCACAAAAAAAAAAAAAAATTAATTTTAAAAATCAAGTTTTGGGGATGGGGTTATACCTCAGTGGTAGAACACTTGTTCAGTGTACATAAAGCTCTCAGTTGAATCCCTTGTGGGTAAAAAGGGAAAAAAAATCATGCTTTTAAGAAGACCTATATAATTTTAAAAGATACAGCTTTCAAGGAAATAATAAGCTTGGTACTTTAAAACAATCCAGTAGATTTTGATAAGAAGTATTTTATTTAATTAAAATTCAGTTACTGGGTCTGTTTTCTTCTCAGTGAGTTCAACAAAATCATATGGCTTTGTAATATCCAACAATAAAAAAATCTTAACATTGTAAATATTCATTTTCAAGTCTTAGAATAATTTACAAAGCAGAAAAGACTCAGTTACAGCTAAAATAACAAATGTCACTCATAATGTAACAACTGAAAAATGAAGGCAGGAAAGACTGAATCTTATTATTAAATTTATCTTTCATAGTGAATAAATAGACATTGTTTAAAGTTAATTAAATAGGAGTTAATAAAATAGAAAATCTAAAATATAAATTGTCAACAGTAGTTGTCTCCCTGAGACCAAAGAAGGGAATTTCAGTCTCCATTTCTTTAATTTCTCCCAAGTCAAGTACATGTACTATTTTTACAACTTAGAAATTATATGCTTATGAGTTAAAAATAAACTTTCTATGCTAAAACATAAAATTATGTAATAAATTTAACTGTTTAAAAGACCAAAGCTGTGTTGAAGGAGCCGGGCTTTGAGAGTTCATGTCTATAATCTTAGCTACTCAAGAGGTTGAAGTTTGAAGAAAAAAGTTCAAAGCCAGACCAGGTAAGAAAGTCCTGAAACTTTTATCTCCAATCAGAAGTGAACTGTAGCTCAAAGTGGTAGAATGCTAGACATGAGCAAAAAAGCTTAGGGACAGCGGCCAGGCCCTGAGTTCAGCTCCTCAATGGACAGAAAAAAAAAATTGAACAAGGATTTAAATTCAGGGCATCAAGCTTGGTAAATATGTACTATCACCTGAGCCATGCCCAAGCCTAACCTGCTTTTTTATCAATATAAATTCACAGACCTTTCATCACCTCTTTTGTCAATTATATTGTTTTCTATCGTTCAACTGTATTGTAATTCATTTAACCAAGCCCTCCAAGAAGAATGTGTGTCTATGTCCATATGTCTGTGCATATGCATGTGCACAGCAGTCCTGAGGTCTGACTCTGGGGCCTGGGCACTGTTCCTGAACTTCTTTTGCTAGCTTTTTGATGGTTAATTAGAGATAAGAGTCTAAAGGATTTTCCTGTCTGTGCTGCTTCTGTGATCCTCAGATCTCAGCCTCCTGAGTAGGTACAATTACAAGTATGAGCCACTGGCACCTGGCTGCCTTTATTAACTTATGCATCATATACTTGCACCAGGCTCCTACAGGAACAAATCCCATGGGACACTGAAGATACAGAACTGAACAAAGTCCTTGACCTGACAAGCTTTTATTCGAGTGAGGAAAGTTACACAAAGTACACACAAACGTGCCAGTTAGTGATAAGCTTCTCAAGGAAAAATAAGACAGGGTCTAAGACCTAGATAATGTGTAGAGTAAGCGGGGAGGGGTTGTGCTCAGCAGTGAGCTCAAGGTGAGGCCTCTCTAATAAGGAATGGGGGGATGCTGATATTTAGAAAAATGTTAAGGCAACATTAAATATAAAGGCCCAGAAGTGAAAACATGGCTGGTAGTATTTGAAGAAATAAGGTGGCCAGTGTGAATGGAACAGGACAAGAAAAGGAGGTAGAAATATAACATGGAAGGAGAGGGGATAAATTATGTAGAATCATTTTAAGGATTTTTAAACAGGAGCGAGACAAGATGGGACTGAACATTACAATATGATCACTGTGTTTTGTCGAGAAAAAAATTAAAAGGAAACAAAGGTAGAAACAAAACCAATTAAAAAGCCAACATCTCAGCAGAAGACAATGATTTAGATCAGAATGGCAGAATTAAGAGAGTTAAAATTTAAAAGAGGGCTGGGAAGCTGGTTCAGTAGTAGTGCTTGCCTTGCATGCATGAGGCCCTGGGTTCAATTCCTCAGCACCATATAAGCAGAAAAAGCCAGAAGTAGCGCTGTGGCTCAAGTAGTAGAGCACTACCCTTGAGCTGAAGAGCTGAGGGACAGCGCCCAGGCCCAGAGTTCAAGCCCCACAATCGAATAAAAAATAAAATAAAATAAAATTTAAGAGAATTAAAAGTAGTGTAATTCTAATCAGGTAAAATCTTTTTACCTGATGTTTTGGATTTGAGGTATACACAAAGAGACAAAAACAACTCCAGGGTTTTTAGCCTAGAAAAGAAGAGTTCACAGTTACTGAAATGTAGAAAGCTGTAGGAGAAACTTATTCTAAGTTTAAAGACAGAAAGAAGAGTTGTGGACACTTTAAATCTAGCCGTTTGTTGGATGGAAAAGGGAGATGACTGAAGACAACAGACAATACAGGTCTGTAATTCAGGACAGGAACCTACCTACAGATATAAAAATGGCAGTCCACTGAATAAAGGTGATAGGTTTTAATAAACAAGGAACATGATAAGATTAAGCAGAAAATGAAGGAAGACAAAGGAATCTAAAGACTAAGCCCTGTTCAGAGACAATGTCAATCCTGTAATGGAAGGAGTATGGGTTCAGCTTCGAGAATTAACAAGTATTGCAGGAATGAACCTTTGGCTTAACTTCATCATCTTCAGATTGCTTATTTGTAAAAAAATAGTAACTATTATTATTATTTGCTCCAGCCTATGGAAAGTCACATGAGACAGTGAGTATAATGAATGCGATACAAATTTAACATACATAACATTAGTTCCCTTCATCTTAAGACAAATGTGGCAGTTTGAATTTCCTTCTTGTTTTCTTATCTAGGGCTACTGATCCTTTGCTTAGGTATGCTATCTAGCATTGGGAGATGGAAGACTGAATATCCAATTTGCACCAAATTTTTTCATTACAATCCAGGTGCCACCACTGTCTAACTATAGAATCTGGGCAAAGATTCTTTTTTTTTGTTTTTATTTTTTATCTGTTGTGGGTCTTGAACTCTGTCTGGGCCTGGACACTGTCCCTCAGCTCTTCAGCTCAAGGCAAGTGTTCTACCACTTGAGCCACAGCGCCACTTCTACTTTTCTGAGTGGTTTACTGGAGATAAGAGTCTCATGGACTTTACTGCCCAGGCTGGCTTGAACCTTGATCCTCAGATCTCAGCCTCCTAAGTAGCTAGGATTACAGGCGTGAACCACCAGTGCCAGGTTGGGCAAAGATTACTGACACCACTTTTTCTCAGTCTTTTCATTTGTAGAAGAGTCAAACTAATAGTACCTTTCTATGGAGTGAACTCTTGGAAATACATACTGTCTCTGAATCTCATAGAACCATATCCGGCCCAATAAAAGACACTCAAGAATGTTGTGTTTTTTCTTTCTTTCTTTCTTTTTTTTTTTTACTGTTACCCACATATTACACAACCACCATGATTTCAGTAATTTGCATAAAATAGCCCTCAATGTTGTTCTTTTTTAATATTTTTATTATCTTTAAGTAGTTCTACAAAGGAGTTGCTATTCACTGAAGCAGTTTATGAATACAATGTCACCATCTTCAACATTCTTACCCCTCCCATCCATTCCTTCCCTTACTTAATTTTAGGTTATATATTGAATGTTTGCTATTTAACAAAGCAGTTTATGTGTACAATGCATCTTGATCTGTGTCATCCCTTCAACAGCTTCACCTTCTCTGAACAGTGCAAGCAGCAGCTGCAAGAAACCTCATTTACTCATATACTCACCCATTTCACCTATTTGTTTATTCATTCACCACATATTCGTTAAGCGCATCTACACTCAGTATAAGTCTAGTCAATAGGAAGTACAACTGCATATAGGGTTCCAAAATGGTGGTGTTTGTGTGGGCAAAATTCTAAGGAATAGAGATGTCTCAAACACAATAAGGGAAACCAATAAGAGAAAAACACACATAAAGGATATTAGCTGACACTAGCACAAAAAAGCTACTGGAAATGAAGTGTCACAATGAACAATACACAAAGGCCAAGGGTTTGAAGGAGTTTGTTAAGTTCTGTCTACAGAAATAGTAAAAGCCATCTTGGCAGAGTTTTGGAGACAAATTGATAAATGTGGTTTGATGCTGACTGTAACGTTTAGTAAATCTTTTCACCTAAGCATCAGCATTTTCCTTGGTGAAATCCATGTAGGGTGCTTGTTTTGCTATCATGGATGTGTGAGTATGAGCAAAAGACCAACATGTGGGTGGTGTTTTGTACAAATGATTATTGTCAGAAGGGAATTCCAACTGTGTTCATAGTTGTTTAAAACTATATTGAATTTGGAAGGGATGGGATAGTAGGAGAAAAACTAAGGAGGGGGGTAACAATGCTGCACAAGAAATGTACTCACTACCTTACTCATGTAACTGTAATCCCTCTGTACAGCATCTCTACAGTAAAATAAAATTAAAAAGAAAAAAAAAAAGACTGAGGCCTAAGACATTCTAATGTTTACAGTTTAAAAACACGAAAAAATTAGAAGTCAGGACTGGGAAGGTGGCTTAGTGGTAGAGTGTTTGGCTCGCAAACCCTGGGTTCAATTCTTCAGCACCACAAAAGCAGAAAAGGCCAGAAGTGGCACTGTTGCTCAAATGGTAGAGCTGAGGGACAGCGTCCCGGCGCAGAGTTCAGGCCCCACGACCGGAAGAAAAAAAAAAGAAAGAAAGAAATTAAAAAAAAAGAAAAAAAACATGAACAAGTGTTTTTTTTTTCCTTTCTTGCTATTGTTTTAATGTACTATATGATTTTTTTTTTGTTTCTTTTGTATGTTCTTCCCCCATGGTATAACCCCTGTTTTCACTGTATTTGATTCAGGTGCCCTGCATCTTGTATATACACTTTTCTAATTTGGGGAGGGGAAGGGAAAAAAACAAAATGCTTAAATAGGGATAGAGGTTGACCCATTCTAACAATGAAATGTACAAACACTATAATGAAAACAAGCAGTTGGGGAGGTGGGGAGGGAAGGATGGTATGGGGAAAACAAAGGAGGAGGTAACAATGCTCGATAGGAAATATACTCATTACCTTATTCATGTAACTGTAACCCCTCTATACACTATTTTCACAATAAAAAATGTATTTAAAAAAAAAAAACATGTGTGAGGAGAAGGGAAAGACGAACAAAGGCTAACAATTCATGTTGAATGAGCTGAGAACTGTTTATTGGATTTAACAATGTGGAAATTACATCCTTTGGAATATTGGTAAGGAAAAATTGCTTCCACATTTTCACAATTATAATTAATACCTCAATAAATACCTTTATAGTCTCATGGAAATAGACTCTGGAATAAAGGCATTCAAATTTAACATGAAAATACATGACCAGTTTGCTCAAATGACTATACTACTAGTTTCTAGTCAGTATAAAACTATGTATGTCTCTTAAATCTATCAACAACATTGAGAATTACTGAATCCTTAGCCAATTAAATTAGTAAAAAATGTTATCTTGTTTTATTCTGTATTTATGTACACAAAGTGAGTTGAACTTTTTATTCACATTATTATTATTAGACTTTTCTTAAGGATGTTTTACTGCTTATTTTCTAGGAAGTTGCTTATTACTGGGGTTGGGAGGTTACTGAGTTTGAACTCAGTCCCTCCTACACTCTTTTAAAAATTACTTTTTTAGGGCTGGGAATGTGGCTCAGTGGTAGACTGCTTGCCTAGCATGCATGAAGCCCTGAGTTCAATTCCTCAGTACCACATACATAGAAAAGGCTGGAAGTGGTACTGTTGCTCAATTAGTAGAATGCTGGCCGTGAGCAAAAGAAGCTCACGGACAGTGCTCAGGTCCTGAGTTCAAGTCCCAGGACTGGCAAAAAAACAAAATTTATTTTTATAGTACTAGGGCTCGAAATTATCTCTGATCTGTTGGAAATTACTTATCTTTAATCTACTGCTATATATTAAAGTTAATAACCCTTTTACTTTTTTTCTTTCACTTAAATTATTAAGTTTATGTCCTGGCTAGAATTGCTAAGAAGAAAAAAACTGTATCAAAGCTCTTAGTCTTTGGCCTTGTACTCTTTACATATTTCTTCTGAATTCATACATAAACAGTTTTACCCGTCTGCCCTGGGAGAAAAAAAATCTTATTAGAGTACTTATAATTCCTTTTATTTTTTTTAATTCCTTGGGGGGGGGGGGGGGAGAGGCAGGGGGCGGGGGGCAGTTGTGGGGCCTGAACTCTGGGCCTGGACGCTGTCCCTCAGCTCTTCAGCTCAAGGCTAGCGCTCTACCACTTGAGCCACAGCACCACTTCTGGCTTTTTTCTTTTTGCTTATGTGGTGCTGAGGAATCGAACTCAGGGCCTCAGGCATGCAAGGCAAGCACTCTACCACTGAGCCAACTTCCCAGCCCTCCTACAATTCCTTTGGAAGCCTGAGTATTCTAGATGACAGGACTGAGTACATGATCCTTCATGTACACCCACCCCAAGCCCAAAGACCCATACTTTGTATGAAAGTAGATGACAGAGGTTGGAAATCAAAATTCTGTGTGTTGCCAGGTACTAGTGGCTCACACCTGTGATCCTAGGTACTTAGGAGGATGAGATCTGAGGATCGCAGTTCAAAGCCAGACCAGGTAAGAAAGTCTGTGAGGTTCTTATCTCCAATTAACCACCGGAAAACCAGAAGTGGAACTGTGGCTCAAAGTGGTAGAGTGCTAGCCTTGAGCAAAAGAGCTCAGGGACAGCACCTAAGCCCTTACTGACCCAAAAACAAAACAAAAAACCTCCTATGTGTTTCACTATATGCCCATAGCACTGGATAAGTGTATGGGAAAAACAAAGAAAACACTCAAGTGAAAAAGTCATCATTTAAAAAAAAAAAAAATCTTATCCAAGATTTTGCCTGGAAAAGTTAGATCTAAGATGGAGATTTAATAAATATCAGTGAATAATAAATACATCATGGATGGCAAACACATCTGCTTTCTTACATAATTATTCCAAACTACCCTCAGGCCCTCCATAGTATCATAATGACCCATTCTCCCATTTCTAATTTACATGTGCTGAAAACATTACTATAGTTACACAGGAAGTTTTCCAATTCCTTGAATTACTAAACAATTTTGTAGATCTTTTGTCGAAAGTCTTATCTGTTTCATGAGGTAAAGCTATAATAACTAAAAAAGTATTCCAAATAATACATAATTATTTCCTTCCCAGATAATTATATTCTTATTTCCTTTCCTCAAGATGCCCAACATTTTTACCTTTCCAAATGTACAATAATCCACAGAACAAAGAGGAAATTTGACTTATAACTGGAAAAATGAACTAATAAGAGGAAAAATATTGTATCAGTGATGACTTTAGCTTTGAAACGCACCACTGAAAATGAAGAATAGGGCAACAGGGCATTTATTCTCCTATAGCACTAGGAACAAAAATAGATATTTAGTAGGATACAGAAATCAAGGAAAATAACAACTTTTGATTCAAATTGCATTGTAATTTGGCAAAGTAAAATACCAAATACAATTAATACCAAATACAAATTAATACCAAATACTTGTTCTTTAAAGTGGGAGAAGAGGGCAGGGAATGTGGTTTAGTGGTAGAGTGCTTGCCTATTATGCATGAAGCCCTGGGTTCGATCCCTCAGTACCACATAAACAGAAAAAGCCAGAAGTGATGCTATGGCTCAAGTGGTAGAATGCTAGCCTTGAGCAAAAGCTCAGGGACAGTGCTCAGGCCCTGAGTTTAAGCCCCAGGACTGGCAAAAAAAAAAAGGGGGGGGGGGGTGGAAAACATTCAAATATTCCTGAAAAAAGTAACTGTATTAAATATTCCGAAGGAGTGAAAAGGCAAGTAAGTAGACGGCCTACAGATCACACAAGAGAAATGACCTCTGTAGAACATACATGTTACATGATACCAATTTGAACATTAATTGATGGAAGTGATGGATAAAATTTGGAATTTTATTTTTTTAATTTTGCCTATAATGGAATTTAATCTGTACTTTCTTTTCTTCTTTGTCCACCTAAACCTATATTCTTTCTTTCTCCATTGTGACTCAATTTGGACAAAGCAGTATCTCCTCAGAGTTTTCAAGTGACTGAAAGCACTTTTCAAGCTGACATAGAATACAAAATATAATCTCTATTAAAATAACTAATACAACTTTGTCAAAAAGCCTCAGACAAGAAGCATTTGGATAAAAATATAGTGTTACACTTACGGAGACAAAAGTGAAGCAGAGGCCAGCTCCTCTTTGTGCTAGCTGCTCTGTGTCCAGACGAGGTTTTGCTAGCATCACTGACATGAGCGTTGGCAGGGCAGACTGCTCCTCTGAGGCCTCCTTTGCAGCATTGCCGTCTAAGCCATAGAGGGGCTGCTCTACTCGCCGCTGGAAAACATTAAAGGAATATCTTACATGAGAAAGCAATACTACCACAATATGGAACCATACAGCTACAGACTGTAAGATATATGATTTACAAAAAGCCTAAGAGAGACCAACAATATTGTCACTCAATTGTGTCACTATAAATCTGAAGAAATAATTCAATTCCATGCAATGACATTCTAATGATTCTCTGTAATCATATAACTCTGAATTTACAGATTACTTTGTAGAGTTCAATAATCCATTTCATAATAATCTCTCCCAGACAAAGCTTATTCAATCCTGCAAATAAAGAATTAAGACAACTAATTGTCCATGCTTTTATAGATAGACCTTATGTCACTTTCAATCAGACTCTCAATATACCAAGACTTCTGTATAAAAAACTCTACAATAAATGCAAACAAAACAAGCGTAGTAAGTTAAAAGAATAAACACAATTATGAAGTTTCTTTTGAAAATGTAAGGATAGTTACACATAAGCAAAATCACCAAATCTAATTCAATTACATTAACATTAGAAGGAAAAACTGATTTATCCCATTGAACCAGAGAATATGTACCTTTTGGGCCATTTTTTTTTAAACTGGAACTCTTTCAGTTTAATACTTCAAAGTATTTTTTCAAAAACATTGATATAGCCAGGGACTGAAATCCTAGCTAGGCAGGAGGTAAAGATAAGAAGGACCAAAACTTGAGGGTAACCTGGAAAAAAAGTCGACAAGACTCCATCTCAACCAATCAAAAGCTTTAAAAAAAAGAAAAAAAAAACAAGCTAAAAAAAGCAGTTGAGTGTATGTAACAATCCAAATACCAGAAGCAAACAGACACACAAAAAATCATGATTCAAGTCAGCCTGTACCAAGAGTGAGACCCTCAAAAAATAATCTAAGTATAAAAGGCGTGAGCATGACTCTAGAACTGCTGCCTAACAAGCATAAGGTCCTGAGTTCAGCCCCCACCTCCACGAAATTTAAAAAAAAAAAGAATCAAAAGAAGAAATTAAAGCTAGAAATCAAATAGTTTATACATTCAATTTTCTTTTTGTTACTGTTTATTGTTGTTGTTTTGAGATGAGGTTTAGCTATGTAGTACAGACTGGCCTTAAACTAAAGTGTCTCCTAACTCAGTTCCCTAAATGCTGTGATTACAAGTATGTGCCACTATACCTGGCCACATTCAACATTATTATAGAAGGTTTAGCCAGGGTGAAAATATGAGGGAGGGGAGCAAAAGGCCCTGTGTTTTAAAACACCATTATTGCCATGAAGGAAAAGGGACAGTTGAAGTCTCTCAGACTTTTCTGCCCCGACTAGCCTTGAACCAAAATCCTCCCAATCTTGGCCTCCCAACATAGCCCCCAGCTTTGGGTTGAAAAGGAGTCTCTAGAACTTTCCTTCCAAGTTGGCCTCAAACTTGGATCCTCCCATTGGCTGCCCAAGTAGCTAGAGTAATAAGCGTAAGTTACTGCCAGGTGGTTGTGAAAGCCTTTTAAACATTAACATTAAAAACATAAACCAAAATGGCAACCTGTCTGTACAACATCTTAATAATAACAATAAAATTATATTTAATGTGTGTGTGTGTGTGTGTGTGTGTGTGTGTGTGTGTATGTGTGTGTAAACCACCTGGGGATATAGTATTTACCTAACATGTACTAGGTCATAAATTTGATCTCTAGTGGTATCAAATATATGTGTGCATGTATTTGTAAACTATATACAAACATGTATGAACAACAAAAAGCTCATAAACTCATAAAGGAAAAACTGATCATTTTGACCTCTTTAAATATTTTTACATCTGAATGGAAAATTCAACAGAAAGTTATGGGAACCACAACAGGTAAATTATTTACACAAGGAGTTAGTAATCTTAATAAAGTGCTCCAACCCAACACTAGCATAAACAAATATTCCAACAGAGAAGATGCAAAAAAATATGCATTAAAGGAGAAATTGAAAAAGCCATCCAATATATGAAAACCTGCTAGACAAGATTAGTGAAGACATGAAAGGTAAAACAAGGTATTTTTCTAACTAAAGATTATAAAGATACAGTTATATGCATATACACGCAAACTAAAGGATAATATACTTAGGGGAGGAATAACTCCTTTGAACAAAACCATTTAACACAATGAGTACCAGAGAAGCTGGAACATGTGAGGGAGGGGGGTGTTCAACAAGAGAGATTTTACCTATGAAGGGGGTATTATACCAATGAAGGGAAGAAGGGAGAACAAATGCAGTCATTATATTTAGTACACATTACGTAAGAACTGAACTATGTAACCTGAAGGTAGGGATGGGAAGGAGAAAGCCAAGAGAGAATGATGGACCCAGTGATAATGATCAAGATGCATTATATTCATAACCTAACATTGGAATTAAAATCCTCTGTACAGGGCCTGGGAAGGTGGCTCAGTGGTAGAGCGCTAGCCTTGCATGCATGAGGCTCTGGGTTCCATTCCTCAGCACCACATAAGCAAAAAGAAAAAAGCCTGGGTTCCATTCCTCAGCCTTGCTTGAGCTGAAGAGCTGAGGGACAGCGCCCAGACCCAGAGTTCAGGCCCCACGACCAAACCCAAAAAAACAAAACAAAAAAACCTGTACAACTACTTAATTAAAATACTTTTAAAAGATTATAAAGATAAAATTCTAAGATATTGACTAAATAAATTCAATGGAGTGGGCTGGGAAGTTGGCTCAATGGTAGGGTGCTTGCCTTGCATGCATGAGGCCCTGGGTTCGATTCCTTAACACCACATAAGCAGAAAAAGTCAAAAGTGGCGCTGTGGTAGAGAGCTAACCTTGAGCTTAAGAGCTGAGGGACAGCTCCCAAGCCCAGAGTTCAGGCTCCACAACCAACAACAACAACAAAAAATTCAATGGAGTAACTGGATGTGTAACTTAAGTGGTAGAGTGAGGGCCCAGAGCAAAAAAACTAAAGAAAAGTGTGAAGAACCGAGTTCAAGACCTAATATTGGCACAGAGAAGAAAAAAAAAAAAAATCTCTTCCTCCTGGCCTCGATGACATAGCTTACAACTAGAAGAATCTGGGGCTGGGAAGATGGCTCAGTGGTAGAGTGCTTGCCTTGCATGCCTGAGGCCCTGGGTTTGATTCTCCAGCACCACATAAGCAAAAAGAAAAAAGCCGGAAGTGGCACTGTGGCTCAAGTGGTAGAGCGCTAGCCTTGAGTTGAAGACCTGAGGGACAGTGCCCAGGCCCAGAGTTCAGGCCCCACAACCAGACCCAAAAACAAAAGCAAAAAAAAAAAAAACTAGAAGAATCTAAGCTACTCAATAGACTGGGATCTGAGGATCAAGGTCCAGAGCCAGCACAGGCAGATAAATCCATAAGACTCACATCTCCGATTAAGAAGCAAAACACGGGGCTGGGAAGGTGGCTCAGTG
The DNA here is from genome assembly GCF_019054845.1 of Dipodomys spectabilis. Taxonomy (NCBI): domain Eukaryota; kingdom Metazoa; phylum Chordata; class Mammalia; order Rodentia; family Heteromyidae; genus Dipodomys; species Dipodomys spectabilis. Next base: position 6,802,935 of record NW_024870695.1, on the reverse strand, counting down.
GTAGAGCGCTTGCCTTGCATGCCTGGGTTCGATTCCTCAGCACCACATAAGCAAAAAGAAAAAAGCCGGAAGTGGCGTTGTGGCTCAAGCGCTAGAGAGCTAGCCTTGAGCTGAAGAGCTGAGGGACAGCGCCCAGGCCCAGAGTTCAGGCCCCATGACCGGACCCAAAAAAAAAAAAAAAAAAGAAAAGAAAAAGAAGCAAAACACCCCAACTCACATGCATGACTCAAGTAGGAGGGCTAGTTGCGAGCAAAAATAGCCCAACAAGAACACAAGGTCCTAAGTTCACACCGTAGTACCAGCACACACACAAAACAATAATAATAATAATAAAGTAGGGGTTGGGAAGGTGGCTCAGTGGTAGAGTGCTTGCCTTGCATGCATGAGGCCCTGGGTTCGATTCCTCAGCACCACTAAGCAGAAAAAGCCAGAAGTGGTGCTGTGGCTCAAGTGGTAGAGCACCAGCCTTGAGCTGAAGAGCTGAGGGGCAGCACCCAGACCCAGAGTTCAGGCCCCATGACCAACAAAAAAATAATAAAATAATAATAGTAATAAAGTAAATTGAAATAAAAAAGCTATTATAAAACACACATGTATATAGCCAGAAAAGGTCTACATAACCATTTGCCCTCTACACACCTCAATAACAATTCTTTTAAAGGGAACTTTTTTTTTTTTTTGGGGGGGGGGGGGGTCCGGTCATGGGGCTTGAACTCTGGGCCTGGGCGCTGTCCCTCAGCACTTCAGCTCAAGGCTAGTGCTTTACCACTTGAGCCACAGTGCCACTTCCGGCTTTTTTTCTTTTTGCTTATGTGGTGCTGAGGAATCGAACCCAGGGCCTCAGGCACGCAAGGCAAGCGCTCTACCACTGAGCCACCTTCCTAGCCCCTTGAAGGGAACTTTTTATTTTACCACTTGTGAAAAACTGTTCACTTTTACACAAAATACAAAGCAGGAAAAAAAAAATGAATCTGAGCTGCTAGAGGTCAGGACAGTGGCTATGCCCAAGGGAGAAAAAGGAGGTGAGCAGCAGGAAAAGAGTCCAGGGAGGACATCTGCAGGGCTGAAACACTTGGCTTTTTATATTGATACAGTTTGCAAGAATCACACTGTAGACTTACAAGTGTATTCTTCTGTTAGCATAAATATGAATCCAGAAAAAACTTAAGTATATAAAAATTAGCACATTTGTGTTTGTGTGTGTGTGTATGTGTGTGTGAGAGAGAGAGAGTGGGGGAGGGAAGGAGGGAGAAGGGGAGGAGAGAGAGGAAGAGAGAGAGGGGGAAGATGGGGGAGAGAGAGAGAGAGAAATTAAGAACTAAAGTCATATTAGAGACAGTAACAAGGTATGGAGAAGTACTGTTTTAGAAAAGTTGGCCAGGGATAAACGATGCTATGGTCATTTTTGAGCAACAACCTGCTGAAGAGTTTGCCAATTCTGGAAAAGAATGTTTCTGGAAAAAGGAATAAGGCAACAAAGGCCCTGAAGCAGAAAAATACTTCACAGTACTCAAGGAGACTGTGTGTCACCGCCACACACAACATGGACAACAGACAGAGAAGCACAGCACAGGTCAGACAGGAGCTATCAGGCATGTGAGGGCTTCAGTATAGGAAGCCCTGCGTAATTCTGAACAGAGAGCCATGATAAGTCATAACTTTCTTATCTTTCAGACCAGGAAACTGGAACTGTGTCAAAAAATGGCAAAAACAGGAGTCTATGGTGGAAGCTAGAAAATAATGCAGAGTTCTTAAAGAATAAAAGTGGTCAGACTCCAATATATTTTAAAGGAAAATGGATTATCTATTTTGATGTTTAAGTCACAACCTGAAAAGCAGATTAAACTGTCACCTATCAGGACAGCCCAGACAATAGGAAAAGTAGTCTGCGTTATTTTGTATAAGGTAATAAAGAGCCCCTTTTCCAACATGTTGAAGTATAAACTGTGCATTAAATACTAGTGGCAATCTCAAGAAGGAAAATGGACACACACTTATCATGGGGACCAGAACCTAAGGGAAGGGCAAAGAAGTTCACTCATTCAAAAAAGCAGATAGCTAGTCATATTAGCTACCTCAGGAAATATTAACCTCAGCACTACTGACATTTTAAATTGGGTAATTGTTTGTTATTAGGGTACTATTCTGACTTTATATAGGATATTTACCAGCATCATGGTCTCTGCCCGGCACTGATGCAAGCAGCATGGCAGATGCAGCTTAGAATGTGGATGTCCTCTTACTACTTCTATTTTTTTCAGTAAAATAAAATATCAAGGCTATTAATTGAATTACAAGAGGTGCTATGGAGGTTTGTAGAGAAATAATAAAAGGAATTATGTCTCAACTGACATAGCATAGATGTCATACTACTTTAAAAAACAAACCAAAAAAAAAAAGGATTTTAAGAGACCAGGCACTGTTGGCTCATGCCTGTAATCACAACTACTTTCAAGAAGCTGAGATCGGAAGACAGAGCTTCAAAGCCAGTCAAGGCAGGAAAAGAAAATTCATAGATTCTTATTTGCAATGAACTGCCAAAAGAGCCAAAAGTGGAATTGTTACTCGAGTGGTAAAATGCTGGTCTTGAGCAAAAAAGCTCAGTGACAGTGTCCAGGCCCTGAGTTCTAGCCCCAGAACTGATACAATCAAAAGAGCGAAACATTGAGACATTCTACAAAACCTTCCTGTGCCAAATATTCTGCAAGCTCATGTAATATTTTCTAACTTTAATTGGCTTAAATCCTAAAGTAGAGACAACAGTCTCTTCAGCTATTATCTAACAAACCTCAGTCTATCCAAGCATGTACATACATACATTTAGCATTATTAAAGTGTGGCAGTGATGAAAAATGTCATTTCATAAGTTTAACTTACATTTTTGTATGTACTTCAACAACTACTTTCATCCTAATACAAGCATATTTCTATGAAGAGGAGAAGGAAGTAATTTTTAAAGTATATCTTAAGTGCTTTAACAATATAAAACTTAAGTCACTCAGAAAAAGGGAAGTATTATCCAATGTGCTAACAAAGCAAAGAAAAACAACTTTCCTAAACGAACAGATCCAAGAGGACCACTTCCAATAGTGGCAACTCCAATCCTTAAGATTCCAATGAAAGCTCTATCCACGGCATTACGGACAAAGTGTTGGAGTTTTCATTACTATACATCAATTATCTAAAGGTACTAAAGCAAATTAACCCAATTCCTACATTAGCTTGTTCAGTAATTACCAATCTCAGGACTATTAACATTTGAATCAGATAATTATTCTTTACAGAGCAACTGTCCTAACTTTATAGGGTATGTACCAGCACTCAGCCTCTGCCCAGTAGATGTCATATTTTTAACAAGCAAAATACTCCAACCAAAAGAGAATAGTCTCAGGAAAAAAAGCACCAAGTTGCAATACCCAAGTACCCCTTCATTTGTATATAATAATAAGCATACTGAAAAAAACCCCAAAGATAAGGAAATAAAGGACCTCTTGTTAATTTGTCCTATTGTTTTTAGATGACTCTGTATTCTTTACCTCATATATGGTGCATACACATGCACATCTGAAGGAAAGTGGGAGCAGAACACACAATCAGTGGGAAGTGGGTGAAAAAATAAAGCACAGGGGCCCATCAACTGCACTGGACATTGATGAAAATGAACTAAGCAACTCAAGGGCGGTGATGGGAGGGAATGAGAGAGGGAACAGCAAAAGGAAAAAAAATGTACCTATCACCCAATTTGTAAAAAATAGTTTTATTGCTAAAGATCATAGAATTCATAAGCAATGTGGATTAAGATAATGATTATCATTGTGAAGATTAAAGGGTGTTTGTGAGTTAAATAAATATAATTTTAAAACTCCAAATATTGTTACTGTCTCTGTTTGAAAACCACTAATAGGAGGTCTAATAATTTAAAGAATTTGTGGTCTCACTGAAAGGCTGAAAAGAACCAGTCCCAAATGTGTATGATATTAGCTTTCCTGCTTTCTATGTAAGCTCGAGGCAACTCAAATACCAGGAGGTGACCAAATTGTAAAAAGGAAGAAAAAGAATTTAGTTACAGAAACAGGTAAGTTTGACAAGAATTAAAAACCTACTATTGCTGGGCACTGGTGGCTCAAGCCTGTAATCCTAGCTACTCAGGAAGCTAAGATCTTAGGGATCACTTTAAAGTCAACCAGCCAGGAAAATCTGTGACTCTTATCTCCAATAAATTACCAAAAAAGCCAGAAGGGGAGCTGTGGCTCAAGTGGTAGAGTGTTAGCCTTGAGCAAAAGAAGCTCAGGGATAGCACCTAGGCCCTGAGTTCAAACCCCAGGATTGGCATTAAAAAAAAAAAAAATTAGACACAGAGAAAGAGAGAGAGAGAGAGAGAGAGAGAGAGAGAGAGAGAGAGAGACAGTTAGCTGCTTGCCTGTAATACTAGCTACTAAGGAGACAGATCTGAGGATCGAAGTTCAAAGCCTGCCAAGGCAGGAAAGCCCAGGAGATTTCTTATCTCCAATTAACCACTAGAAAACAAGAAGTAGAACTGAGGCTCAAGTGGTAGAATGTTAGCCTTGAGTAAAAAAAGCTCAGTGACTAAGCTCTCTTGTCATGAGTTCAAGTCTCCCAAGATCAACATCAGAAAACAAAAACAAAAAGCCAACAACAAAACAACCCTACTGTTTTGTGCCCCAAGTCTGTAATCTTTTCTACTCTAGAGGCTGAGATATGTGGAACGATGTTCAAAGCCACCTAGGGCAGGAAAGTCAAGGAGACTCTTATCTCTAACCAATTAAAAAACAGAAGCAGAACTGTGGGTCCAGTGGTAGAGTATTAGCCTTGAGCAATTAAGCTCACACACTGTGCCCAGGCCCAGAATTCAAGCCTCAGAACCAGTTGGGGGTGGGGAGATGCCAACATTATTGATTTGAAGGCTAAGATAGGAGGATCACGGTTTGAAGCCAGCCCAGGCAAGAAAGTCCATGAGACTCTTATCTCCAATTAAACTCCCTCCCTGCTCCCACTGAGTAAATATGGTTAGCTTTTTTCTAAAGTTAACTTAGTGTTATAGATTTTAATCTAAGTAAGGGAATCACTTATTCCTAGGGAATACTAGGAAGTTTTTTTCCCCCTCATTCCTCATTTCCCGTGGGTAATTAATGGAAGAGAAACTGCTTGAGTGTTCCTGGGCTTCTGGTCTCCTATAACAGGTGTCAGATTTCTCCAGGTGAATGCTTACCGGTAAGGGATTGGATAAGGAATGTTGCGGTGAGGATCGTGCAACTGGTGGAACACTTCTGCCAGGGCTGGTTCCTGGCCCGCTTCCCCCAGCAAACTGGCCAACAGGGAAAAATGGATATGAATAATTCAAAATAGTACTATGCTTCAGATAAGGAGAGTAAAAGATTAATACACAAACAGGTCTTAATTATACATGGCCCTTTTAAGTCAGTACATCTTACTCTAGAGAGAAAATTTCATGTAAGTGAAATTCTGCTCTTTTCAATGAGATTTTTAAGAATGAGCTACCACAGAAATACACCAAGATATATGGAAAACATGAGTAGAAAGTTGAAAGTACACATGGTTTTGAATGGCAGAAGAGTGTTTTCTCTGTTTGCCTCAAAATAAACATAGCAGAAATGCAGTGGTGCAGTGGTGTTAGTTGTTTTTAGTAACACTAGGAATGGTTCACTGAGCTCTCACACATTCCTCTGGTCTAAGGGAAGAGGACAAAAGAAGAGAGTAAATCATTCCACCTTAATCTCTGAAAGACACAAAACCTCATCTGGCCAAGGAAAAAAAAAATACCTCATGTGAATTCTTTTATCATCACAAACAGAGCACATAATAAAAACTATTTTAAATTTAGCAAGTTAGCAGCAGTTTCCTCTTATTAAGAGAGATGGGGCAGAATTAAATGATAAAGATGGAAAGAAAAAGGGGACAATGATAGTAAGGCAAAATATTGCACCCTAATGCATTGAAGGAACACAGATTTAAGTTTTTAAAAATTCACTGTAGGTTTTTTTTTCCCAAAAAATATAACTTACCTCAAAGTAATCACTAATTTTATGTCCCCTAGGAGTGCCTTTCCCTGAAAATGAAACCAAAGTGATTACAGTTTTTCCAATGCACATGTAAAACATTATAACCAAAATGCATTTTAACTGTACACATTGCTGTAACCCAAGTGCTGGCTTTAACTGTTATAACAAATGAACCAAAAACAATCTTTCTTTTATAAATATGCCAAAGAAGAGGAACAAAACTCATCTATAATCTCAATTTATGAGAATGGAGATTCAAAATGCACTAAACATAACTACAGAGTTGATTGATTCTGTTTCACTAAGAACATATGATTTTGTCACTATGGGAGAATTTTCCTTCCAAAATGTAAGAACAATGAAAATGATCAAGACTTCTATTCCTTACAACAGAAGTGAAAAGGGCCAAACAATTTATTCTTTGAGTACATATTTGGCATTATAGCCATCATCTTTATAGATTTATTCCAATGGACCCCATTCCTGAACTAAATAATTGCCATGGAACAGCAGCAATGTACATTTTTAAAATTTTGGCTACTAACAAACCACAGTTCTAATCTAAGACATGGTTAAAACTTAAATGTATCCTCTTTTGTATGCAACTCAAATTTGGTCTGAAGAAAAACCTATGAGCTAAAATTGGCTTAAAATACAATGGGGGAAGGGGTTAGAAGTGTGCCTTAGTTGGTAGAGCACCAATCAGCAAAAGTGTCAGGTACTGATTTTGAGTCCCTCCAGTCTTAGGAATAAAAGGAAAGAAAAGAAAAGAAGAGAGAGAGAGAGAGAGAGAGAGAGAGAGAGAGAGAAAGAAAGAAAAGAAATAGGGAAAACAGCCTCCAGAGTTGATCCCATTTTGTCTGGTGTGCAAGCCCATTATAAAACAGCCTGATAGTGTGGAGAGATACAAAAACTTTCTTAGGAATCCTTGTATATAAGCTAATAATTTATTGTGAATTAGAAAACTCTAAATATATAAAGATTCAGTATTTTCCATTGGTGTAAAATACTACCTTGGCTAGTTTCATATGGTTCAGCTTTTCTTTTCCGATTTCGCTGGTCATTCTGCTTTTTCTCAGGAGTCTGTTAAATTTCACATATGTCACAATTAGTATCTTGGTAAACTTTTTACATTAGGAAAATAGAGCACATACAAAATAACAAATATATAAGAGATGAGTCTGGCACAAACAATTCCTGAATCAGTGTCTTGCTCTGAGGAGAAAACAAAAAATAAAAAATACAGAATCCAGCTGGGTGCCAGTGGCTCACACCTGTAATCCTAACTACTCAGGTGGCTGAGATCTACAGAGAATGGTTCAAAGCCAGCCTGGGCAGGAAAGTCCATGAGACTCTTATCTCCAATGAACCATCAGAAAACCAGAAGTGGCACTGTGGCTCAAGTGGTAGAGCATTCGCCTTAAGCTGAAGAGCTCAGCGACAGAGCCCAGGCCTAGAGTTCAAACCCCAGGATTGACCAAAAAAAAAAAAAAAAGTCCAGAATACTATTCAGTTTTTGGCAAGTTGCTTAAAATACTACATCTTTGATTTACTGACATATAAGTTAAACTTCCATAAGTGTTAAATTGATAGTACATGCCTATAATGCCATACTTGGGAGGCTGAGGCAGGAGGACCACAAATTTAAGGTCAGTGTGAGCTACAACAGTAAGCCTTTCTCTAAAAACACAAAAATATTTTTTAAAAGCACAAATATAGGATAAAGTAGACTCTCGGACAACTTTATAAGTGCTTAACCCAGCCGGAGCTGGTGGCTCATGCCTAAAATCCTAGCTATTTAGGAGGCTGATGAGATCTGAGAATCACAGTTCAAAGCCATCACTGGCAGAAAAATTCCTGAGATTCTTATCTCCAATTAACCAGCAAAAAGCTGAAAGTAGAGCTGTAGTTCTAGTAGCAGATGCTAGCCTTGAATGACAAAACTAAGCAAGAATAAGAAGAGTCTGGGCTGGGAAGTTGGCTCAGTTGGTAGGGTGCTTGCCTCACATGCATGAGGCCATGGGTTCAATTCCTCAGTACCACATAAACAGAAAAAAGCCGGAAGTGGCACTGTGGTTCAAGTGGTAGGGCTCGAGCCTTGAGTTGAAGAGCTAAGGAACAGCATCCAGGCCCAGCGTTCAGCCCCCACGACAAAAAAAAAAAAAAAGGAATAAGAAGAGTCCAAGCCCCATTACCAGCACAAAAAAAAAGTAAATAAAAGTAGTTAAGCCAACACTCTTTTTCCAAGAAGGAAAGATGTGCCAAACAAATGAATTTGCAAGTCTTATGTATGGTAACAGACTTACTCACATCTATATCTATGCAGTTAAGAGTATTTGCCCAATACTTTAAATTTGAGCAGGAAAAATTAAAAACAAACAGGTAAAACATAGTGGTCCATACCATAATCCCAGTTACCTGGTTGGGAGAGGCAAGTTTGGGCAAAAACTTAAACCTATCTGAAAAAGTTTCAAAAGTAAAAGGACTGGGAGTACAGCTCAAGTGGTAGAGCATAGGACTTTGATGTCCTAAGTCCAAACTCCAATGCCATTCTCCTCAAAAGAAAAAAGCAAAAACAAACAAAAAAACCCTCTATTATTAAAGTTAGCCAAGGGCCCACTCTGTTAAAGTACTGACAAATGAAATAAATTCAGCCAGTGCCTGGAGGCTGTTCTTTAAGATGTTTCACATTTACAAACATCAAGAAGTTCTTTAGCTGGGTGCTGATGACTCAGGCCTATCATCCTAGCTACTCAGGAGGCTAGAGCTGACAGGAAAGTCCATGAGACTCTTACCTCCAATTAACCAACAAAAAGCCAGAAATGACCTTATGGCTCAAATGATAGAGTGCTAACTAGCCTTGAGCACAAAAGTTCAGTGACAGTGACCAAGCTGAGTTCAAGCCCCAGGACCAGCACAATAATAATAATTATTATTATTCAAATATGAGTATTAAATTTAATTCAGCTACAACTGCAGATGGCTGATACTTACTGATAGCAACTATGCCTACCCACCCACCCCAAAAAAAAAGACGTGATAAAAATAATGATAAAAGGGCTGATAAGGTGGCTCAGTGGTAGAGCGCTTGCCTTGCATGCATGAGGCCCTGGGTTCGATTCCTCAGCACCACATAAGCAAAAAGAAAAAAGCCGGAAGTGGTGCTGTGGCTCAAGTGGTAGAGTGTTAGCCTTGAGCTGAAGAGTTGAGGGAGAGCACCTAGGCCCAGAGTTCAGGCCCCACGATTGGACCCAAAAAAAAAAAAGATAAAAAATGATTTTTAAAAAATACATGGTAAGGCTGGGAATGTGGCTTAGTGGCAGATAGCTTGCCTAGCATGCATGAAGCCCTGGGCTCAATTCCTCAGTACCACATACACAAAAAAAGCCAGAAGTGGCGCTGTGGCTCAAGTGGTAAAGTGCTAGCCTTGAGCAAAAGAAGCTCAGGGACAGTGCCCAGGGCCTGAGTTCAAGCCTCAGGACTGGTGCGGGCACGCACGCACGCACGCACGCGCACACACACACACACACACAGATAAAAACTCATTAATACTACATCAAAGCTATACAAATACAAACAACACACAATTCACACAGGCTTAACAATGCCTGAGTGTCTGTGAAGGCAAAAAAGAGTGCTTTTAACCCAGACTAAGTGAAGTCTTGCCTGGATGTAGTTTCTTACCTCTACTTCTTTATCACTCAAGGACCCCACACTGCACAAGCTCTGGTTGGAAGACTCACTATTGAGTGGCCCCTGAAAAGAAAAATTTTTTAAAAGAATCAAAAGAAATTTTAATTTAAAATGACTACAAAACTGAAGAAGAAGCCTGCTGATTCTGATGTCTAAGTTAAGAGCAACAACACCTTCTATCAATTTGACAATAACTTGAACTATGCCCTCCACATTAAAATTCTCTAGCTCTTACTAATTTCACTTGCTTTACAAACTATTCGTGTGCAGGTTTTTCCTCTAAAGTACTTTCACATGTTCTTAATAAGAATATTTTCATTATAGTTCCCCCCCTCCCCCTTTCCTTTTCAGCCATGCCTCTCCACCATGCATGGCAGGGCAGCAGTTCGGTAAATTAACTTCTCCTGCCTGAAACCTACCTATTTAATATACCTTACATATGGTGCTGTGACTCGGATGGGGTTTTTGAGTTGGAAATGTTAGAATTTCCTAACCACCTCTTTTCTGTGAACTGAACTGCCTTGAGACACCACTCGAGATTTTTCACCAATACCATTGCTGCTTTCACATCCACATCCACGCCACTTCTCTACTCTGATAACTATTGTAATGGAAAAAGGAGGACCTTTGCCAACCACTGTCAAGCAGAAGCTTCTTGGACAGTACTCAGCCGAGCAACAAAACAGGGACCCCTGACTACTTCGCCCCTTTACAGCAGGAAGTAGCTCCAGAAGAAATGACCTCTGCCCACACCCCCTGGCCCGGTACCCCCTATTTTTATTAAACAACAGAGTGGGGAATGTTAGTATTATGCTCACCTTTGGTCCTCAGCTCCACCCAGACCTGAGCTCCTCCCATCTCTGGAGTTCCTGCCATACAGCTGGCTCCTCCCTCTCTCTGCCCAGATCCATCTGGGCTCCCATCAACCTCACTTCCAACCCTCAGAACCCTCCTGCTACCTGGATGGTGATGGAGGCCATGTGTTCCCTTTTGGAGGAAATATGGCTCCTCTAATAAAACTTATAATAATCTTTCTCTTGAAAAAAAAAAAAGAATATTTTCATTATAAATTCTTCTTAAAGGAAAATAAGCATGGAAATCAATTCTCCCTGCCTTGTATATCATAAAAACAGCATCTAGAAGTTGTGATGCTCAAGAGTATGTTAAGAGTTCTTTATGAGGGATGGTTAGGAACCACAATAAAGCAAGTACTTTTCTAAGTCATGCTTAAGGAGGCACGAAAGCTCAAAAAAAAAAAAAAAGGTTACATTCCAGCACTTGGGAGGCTAAAAGCAGAAGGATCATCAGTTGGAGGCCAGTCTAACCCATATAGACAGGCTATGTCTGAGAAGAAAAATCAAAGAACAAAAAAGTTACATGAGATTGACTGTACAATAACGTAAGTTTCAGGAACTGGTCCTCAAGGAAACTGATGACATTATATAAAAAGACAAGTATTCAAAACTTCAAGCCAGGCATTTGTGGTTCACACCTGTAATCCTAGCTACTCAGGTGTGGCTGAGATCTGATGACTGCAGTTCAAAGCCAGCCCAAGCAGGAGAGTCTGTGAGACTCATCTCCAATTAAAGGGCGTGGGGGGGGGCGGCGCGCCTGGAAGTAGAGCTGTGGCTCAAGTGGTAAGTGGTAGAATGTTAGTCTTGAGCAAAGAATTCAGAGACAGCACACAGGTCCAAATTTCAAGCATCAGGACTAACAACAAAACAAAACACTGGAAATGTTCCTAAAAGCAAACAGTAAAATCTGTTCAATAAAATATATGAAAATTCATTCAAAAAGGGAAAAGCCCATGGTATTCAAACCAATACTACTACCTTCTGTCTTCCCCCCTAAGCCTGGCTCCAGACTGCCCTGGTCAACAACACACCCTTCCCCCACACGCAAGCATTCCTGCCTTTAGACTCTTGCTGCTAAAGCTGTCTCAGACAAGCAGGGGCCTTCCTTTTTCTGTCAAACCCCTACTGTGGGACAGAGGCTCTACTGTAGGCATGGCACAGAGAACACAACAAACCAACAGCTCTCCATTCCTCCAAAGTCAGTGGTTCCACAATAGGAGAGAAACCAAGAGGACTTCACTCACAGAAACAGTTAGTCATTGTCCCAAGTCTTCAAAACTCTGACTAGTATTTTGAGTCTAAGGGAAGAAACAGGACCACAGTATCCAAAGCACTTGACTTCATTTGCAATAGTGTTAACAAATTTAAGTATATTATTAAAAGCCAGGTGCTGGTGTGCTGGTGGTTCATGCCTGTAATCCTACCTACTCAGCAAGATGAGATCTGAAGATTGTGGTTCCCAGACAGCTCAGGCAGGAAAGTCTATTTGAGATTCTTGTCTCCAATTAACCACTAAAAAGCTGGAAGTGGAGCTGTGGCTCAAAGTGGTAGAGAGCTATAGCCTTGAGGAAAATAACCCAAAAAAAAAGAGTATTCTTAAGAATAGATGGCTGAGCCCCTAGAGCTCAGGTCTATAATCCTACTCAGGAGGCTGAGATCTGAGAATCACACTTCAAAGCCAGCTAAGGCAAGAAAGTTTCTGAGACTTTTATCTCCAATTAACCACCAGAAAACCAGAAGTGGTTGAGTGCTGGCTGTTAGCTTTGAGCAAAAACAGTTCAAGGACCATGCCTAGACTCTTGATTTCAAGCCCCATAACCCACAAAACAAAAAACAAAAAAAAGTGGCAGCAGAGATGAAGGTGTAACACAGTAACCGAATACATGTACACATGAGGCCCTGAGTTCTACCTGTGCACCTGCCCCCTTTAAAAAAAAAAAGATTGTGATAGAAGAAAAGTTTAATGAAGTTGGACCAGACTATAAACCTCCTCCTAGACAGTAAACCAGTTACTTAGTTTACAACAGAGAACCAGAGCACAAGGGAGTAACTCTCCTAGGGTCAGAACAAACAGCTAAGAAAAAATGGGCAGAAACCGTTCAGAGAAGCTACATTTGATTAAGCTAGATTATATTAAAATTTACCCAGGAAATTGTTGGGAGGGGGGGAAAGCAACTAGATGTTAGTTGTATTTAACAGGTGGATATGGTACAGAAATAGAGTATCCATACTATAGTCACCTAGGATGAATATTGCCATACAGAAAGGCATACGATCAGAGGCTCAACACTTAAGAGGCAGGGATAGGGCAGAATAGATGTCATTAAAATAACACATCTAAGGTGGTACCCTCCTACATGTGTCCACCTCCACCTCCACCTTTACTGGCCCCAAAGCAAATGTAACAGTAACAAGCACAGGAGCTAGGGGAGAACTCAGTTCCCAGAGTTGTTATATCATCTAAAATCATCTATACTGATATATAGTCAGTAGTACATCATTTGCCTGGCATAGATAATGCCAAAGGCCCTGAGGGGAATCCTCAGCACTACAATCAAGTAATCAAGCAATCAATGAAAAATAAATAAAAATTTTAAAGGAGAGATATGATGGTATGAGCCTGTATTCTCACCACTTAGGAGGCTGATACAGGCAATTCAAGAGTTGCAGACAATGGTGGCTCCCATCTGTAATCCTATCTACTCAAGAGGTTAAGATTCTGAGGATGAAGGTTTGAAGCCAGCCCAGGTATAAAAATCTGTAAGATTCCATCTCTAATAAATCTCGACCTCTAATTGCTGTATTCAAGCAATATGCTGTTACTCAATGTCAGCTGTAATAAAAAAAAGCTAAGCAAGAGCACAAGGCCTTGAGTCCAAGCTCCAGTACAGGAATACACATACACACACATATATACGTATGTACATACATACATACACACACAGAGTAAAATAAAGACTATCTAATTGTAAGAAGTACTTAACAGCTGCTTTGTTGGGCATAAAAGCAGGAAAAAAGCTTAGCATCTCTACCTGCATTGTATATATGTCTTTCAGTCATTCTCTCTGCAGTGACTTTTAGAATTGGGGAGTGACGCCAGGCGCCGGGGGCTCACACCTGTTATCCTAGCTACTCAGGAGGCTGAGATCTGAGGATCATGGTTTATAGCCAGCCCCGGCAGGAAAGTCCGTGAGACTCTTATCTCCAATATAACACTAGAAAACCCGAAGTGGCGCTGCGGCTCAAGCGGTAGAGCGCTCGCCTTGAGCTGAAGGGCCCAAGGACAGCGCCCAAGCCCAGAGTTCAAGCCCCATGACTGACCAAAAAAAAAAAAAAAACCCAAAAACAAAGAATTGGATTTATGACTGATCAGTAACATTTTTATGGGATTAAAACTACTCCTAGAGGGCTGGGAAGGTGGCTTAGTGATAGAGTGCTTGCCTTGCATGCATGAGGCTCTGGGTTCGATTCCTCAGCACCACATAAGCAGAAAAAGCTGGAAGTGGTGCTGTGGCTCAAGTGGTAGAGCGCTAGCCTTGAGCTGAAGAGCTGAGGGACAGCGCCCAGGCCTAGAGTTCAAGCCCTACGACCGACAAAAAGAAAGAAAGAAAGAAAGAAAGAAAGAAAGAAAGAAAGAAAGAAAGAAAGAAAGAAAGAAAGAAAGAAAGAAAGAAAGAAAGAAAGAAAGAAAGAAAGAAAGAAAGAAAGAAAGAAAGAAAGAAAAGCTACTCCTAGAGAACAGAGCTTCCTTAGGACAGACTACCCATCAGGCAACAAAGACTTGTTTTTCCTGACCAGTGATGACAGAACTAACAACTTCTCCTGAATTCTTTACAATAGTGAGGACTGTACCAATTATCAACTAGACCATACTTTGACCAGCACTGTTTAATAATTATGCATGCAATTCCCCACCACACACTTCTTCTTTGTCTATAAAAATTAAGGTAGGGGCTGGGAAAGTGGCTCAGTGGTAGAGTGCTTGCCTTGTATGCATAAGGTCCTGGGTTCGATTCCTCAGCACCACATAAGCAGAAAAAGCCAGAAGTGGCTCTGTGGCTCAAGTGATAGAGCACTAGCCTTGAGCTGAAGAGCTGAGGGACAGCGCCCAGGCCCAGAGTTCAGGCACCACAACCGACAAAAAAAAAGTTAAGGTAACTAGGTATATACTCAACAAAAGTGAAAATATATGCACACAAAAATGTGGATACAAATATAATAGCAGGATTATTCATAAAAGCTACGGGGTTGGGGATGGGAATGTGGCTTAGTGGTACAGTGCTTGCCTGGCATGCATGAAGCCCTCTCAGTACGACATACACAGAAAAAGGCAGTAGTGGCACTTGGCCCATGTGGTAGAGTGCTAGCCTTGAGCAAAAAGCTCAGGGACAGTGCCCAGGCCCTGAGTTCAAGCCCCAGGACTGGCAAAAAAGGGAGGGAGGGAGAGAGGGAGGGAGGGAGGGAGGGAGGGAGGGAAGGAAGGAAGGAAGGAAGGAAGGAAGGAAGGAAGGAAGGAAGGAAGGAAGGAAGGAAGGAAGGAAGAAAGGAAGGAAGGAAGGAAGGAAGGAAGGAAGGAAGGAAGGAAGGAAGGAAGGAAGGAAGGAAGGAAGGAAGGAAGAAAGGAAGGGCTGGGCGCCAGTGGCTCACTCCTGTAATCCTAGCTACTCAGGAGGCTGAGATCTAAGGATTGAGGTTTGAAGCCAGCCTGGGCAAGAAAGTCCATGAGACTCTTATCTCCAATAAAAAAAAACATTAGAAAACTAGAAGTGGTGCTGTGGTTCAAGTGGTAGAGTGCTCACCTTGAGCTGAAGAGCACAGGGACAGCGCCCAAGCCCAGAGTTCAAGCCCTACAACCGACCAAAAGAAAAAAAAAAAAAAAGAAAACCTAACAGGTTGAAAAACAGAGGACTACTGACTCAAAAAGAATAAAAATATGGAATATCCTTAATTATTCACTATAAATCCAATTAAACTGAGTATAGACACAGCCACCGATAAGCCTTGAAAATATTTTTCTAAAGTAAAAATAGTCAGAATAAACCATATAGCAAATATCTCCATTCCTATGAAAATCCAAAATAGATAAGTTTAGAACACATAAAAAATAAATTAGGAGCCAGGCGCTGGTGACTCACACCTGTAATCCTGGCTATTCAGGAGGCTGACATCTGAGAATCACAGTTCAAAGCCAGCCCAGGCAGGAAAGTCCATGAGATTCCTATCTCCAATAAGCCACAGAAAACCAGAAGTGGTGGTGTGGCTCAAGTGGTAGAGCACTAGCCTTGAGCTGAAGAGCTCAGGAACAGCACTGCTGCAGGCCCAGAGTTCAAACACCAAGACCAACCAAAAAAAGAAAAGGAAGGGAGGGAGGGAAGGAGGGAGGGAGGAAGGGAGGGAAAGAAAGACAGACAGAAAGAAAGAAAGACAGAAAGACAGAAAGAAAGAAAGAAAGAAAAAAAGAAAGAAAGGAAGGAAGGAAGGAAGGAAGGAAGGAAGGAAGGAAGGAAGGAAGGAAGGAAGGAAGGAAGGAAGGAAGGAAAAGAAAAGAAAAGAAAAATTAGTGGTTGGTAGGCTGAAGACAGCTGTAAAGGTGGGAGGGAGTGAAAAGATTAAAAGTGAGGGCTGGGAAGGTGGCTCAATGGTAGAGCGCTTGCCTTGCATGCATGAGGCCCTGGGTTCAATTCCTCAGCACCACATAAGCAGAAAAAAAAAGAAGCCAGAAGTGGCACTGTGGCTCAAGTGGTAGAGCACCAGCCTTGAGCTGAAGAGCTGAGGGACAGCGCCCAGGCCCAGAGTTCAGGCCTCATGACCTTACCAAAAAACAAAAAAGAGTAAAAGTGAAAGGCCATAGGATTTCTTCTGAAGGTGATGAAAATGTTCTAAAACTGCACTGATGATGTATACTTACTTGGCAACATACTAAAAAAAAAACACTGAATTACACAGTTTAATTATGTAATTTTGTATGTGACATATATATGAATCTATAAATTGTATCTCAAGGGCTGGGAAGGTGGCTGAGTGGTTAGAGCGCTTGCCTTGCATGCTCGAGGCCCTGGGTTCGATTCCTCAGCACCACATAAGCAAAAAGAAAAAAGCCAGAAGTGGCGCTGTGGCTCAAGTGGTAGAGCGCTAGCCTTGAGCTGAAGTGCTGACGGACAGCGCCCAGGCCCAGAGTTCGGGCCCCACGACCGGACCCAAAAACAAAACAAAAAAAAAATTTTATCTCAATAAAGCTGTTTTATCAAAGTTACTAGGTTTCATGATAGAAATAATGTGTATACTTATTAACATTGTACTATGTATTTCTTTCACTGTATCCTTAAAGTGAGTCTTAAAACTATAATTAGCACATTGTATGAGGGAATGTCACAGTGAGGTATCTTGTGAAGTTGCAAAGAAAACAAATGAAACTGAAGAAGAAATCAAATCAAATCACGCATTCTCAGTGACAGGACTCAACCAAAGACTTATTCCTACAGAGCTCAATAATAAAACTGAATGAAGAAAATTGTTTTAAAATGAAAACAAGAGCTTTATTTACATAACTACAATAACTTAATTTGAATATTTCTATGTCTAAATTTTTAAGTTATTCAGTTAGGGGGGTAAAGTACTGGGGGTAAAGTACTGGAGAAGAGCCTTGAGCTTGCTAGGCAAACAGATTACCACTGAACTACAATCCCAGCATGAATTGTCTTTAATGTTACCATTATGAGCATTTTCACTCTAGGACAGTAATAAAACAATGTGATAGATTTTGACTATTCATTTTATCACCAAATATCCCTCATTTTCAAAAGGAAATGGCAAGAATGTTGAATACAAATGAAAGAACTAAACCTATTTTTATTAGCAATTGCAAATTATGAAAAAAAAACTATAATATACAGTGATGTACACTGTAGAAAAATCTCTAGTCTACCCAAAAGTACAAAGAGGAGCAAGAATTATTTAATCTCACCTTTCCTATCTTCTGAAGAGTAAAATATCTCATATTATTTAAGTTAGTAGATTAAATTTAATTAGCAAGAACTGAGATATAATCCCTGCCTTAGAACAGCTTACTGTTGAACAAAGGCTTACAGGCAAAAATATGTATTTTCAAACTTTCAGAACTACCTTACATGTCAGGTGCCAGTGGCTCATGCCTGTAATCCTAGCTACTCCAGAGGCTGAGATATGAGGATCATAGTTTGAGACCAGCCTCACCAGGAAACTCTATGAGACTCTTATCTCCAATAAACTATCAAAAGAGCCAAAGTGATGTTGTGACATGTACCACCACAACTCAGGAATTCATAAACTATGCCATGGTTTTTATTTATCAATTACAAGATACATAAAGCTTAACTTTTCTCTTCTAGTCTGCTAATATGGTGAACTCCAATGACTTACAATGTTAAATCAACCCTGCAACTATCAACCCCCTTGTTATATTTAAATTTGCTGTTTTTTTGTGATTTTTGTACATGTATGCGCATAAAGGTTACTGAACTGTAGTTTTCTTTTTTCCTATTGGTCTGTCTTGTTTAGTATCACAGTAGGATTGACCTCACAAATGTGTTCTGAAATCTGTGGTATTTCTTCTTCCTTAAATGTCTGGTAGATCTCAACAAAGCCAAAAATCTGAACTTTTCTTTGTGGGAAAACAATTACAAATCCAATTTCTTTCATAAATATAGTGTTATTTAGGTTTGTTTTCTAATTTATTTCAACTTTTAAACATTTTTCTCCTGTTCTTTTTTCCAGATTCTCCAGGCACAATCTTGGGACACTGATTTCAGACCTCTGTTCTGAAGCTTTGAGATACATTCTAAAGTGAACCCTATAAATTTTGACATTTATGTTTCAATTCAATACTTTTAAACTCCCTTTAATTTTTCTTTGACCCAAATGCTATTTGGGAGTATGTTATTTTGCTTCCAATAGTTGGAGATTTTTCAGGTATCTTCTGCTTCTCAATTTCTGATTTATTTCTATTGTAGTCAAAATAATTTCTACAATGTTTCCATCCTTTTAAATTTGTTGAAACATGTCTCATAGCCCAGTCCATGGGCATTTTGGTAAATGTTCTATGTACACTTGAATGTTAGCAGAGCATTCAATAAATGTCAATTAGGTACAGTCCATTCAGTGTATTGTGAATACTGTGCAAGTTTTCTATATTCTGATTTTTTTTTCTTTTTGCCAGTCCTAGGGCTTAAACTCTGGGTCTGGGTGCAGTCCCTGAGCTTTTGTACACAAGGCTAACATTTTATTACTTGAGCCAGAGCTCCACTCCCAGCATTTTGTGGTTAATTGGAGGTAACAGTCTCACAGACTTTCCTGCCTACATTGGCTTCAAACTGGGATCCTCAGGCCTCAGCCTCGGGAGTAGTTATGACTACAGGTGTGACCACCAGCACCAAGCCTTACAGATTGTTTTTACCTGCCTGTTCTATCAATTGAGAGAAAATGTTGCCGCTTCCTACTCTGCTTACGGATTTGTCTACTTCCACTTTCAACTGTCAATTTTTGCTTCACTTTTTTTTTCTAGTATTGAGAATTTAAACCCAGTACCTCACTGGGTTGCTACTAGGCAAGTGCTCTACCACTGAACCATGCATGCACTGAGCCCCTGCTTCACTCTCTCATTGAATGCACTCACATTTATGTCTACCATATCTTGGCAATATACTGATCCTTATTCCAAGATGAAATTTACCTGTTGTTACTATTAACATTTTGCTTATTCTGAGACTTTTGTCTAATATTGTCATGTATTTTTTCAATTAGCCTTTATATAGTATCTTTTCCCATTCCTTAAAGTTTATATTTAAATTTATATACACTTAAGGGGCTAAGAATGTGGCAGATACGGACAGTAAGTAGCAGATTCAAGACTTTCCATTATGTATCTCTTGTTATCTTTTTAGATTTTTGAAACATGAAGTTACCTAATCAGGAAAAAAAAAAAAAGAGCATACATAGTGAGCCTTAAACAGGAAAAGACACTGGAGGAAAGGGAGGTATGGAGAAGGAAATGGAGATGGGCAGAATTCCTGCAGATAGCTTTTGCTATCTCTGAGGCTAAAGAGAGGGTCTGCTAATCCAGTGTATTGCTGTAGTAATGACATGTTTGGTTCCATTTTTCCTATTCACTAAGGAGTATCCTGTTACATTAAAGATACAGGTTACTGGTAGGAAATACTGAGGGTATGGATTTTTAGAAATTATGAATAAAAATGCCGTAATTTAGTTGCCTTTAGCATTTTTTAACTTCATTGTTCCTCTGATGTTAATGTCTCTATATATGTAATAATACACCTGCTAATTTATCATTGCCTCATAAAACTTTTTTGTTCATAAGGTCTGCATGGCTTTCTGTAACAAATCTAAATCGTCAGGATTTTGTCTGAAATGCTTCTTTATGTTACAAGTTGGAACTCACCATGCAAGATGTCAATCAAGAGAAAATTTTTCTTTTTATATGTTCTCTCCTTCTATGAACTTTTTTCTTATTTATATTCATTACAAAGATTTGCTGAGATAACTTTTTTATTTTATTGTGAAGATGCTATATAGAGGGGTTACATTACATGGGTAAGGTAATTAGTACATTTCTTGTCAAACATTGTGAGATAATTCTTTAAATTTTTCATTTAATAAACATTTAAATATGAAAAATGAAAAAATAAGATTTATATACAGTGTGTTTCTTTATAGACAACATACTTGGAACTTGCTTTTTGATCTTGCCTGATGCTCTTGATTGGCATGTCAAAAACCATTATAATTTATTTAATTAACACTATAGTTGGGTACAAGTACTCTGACAATTATGTTTTCCCATTTATAGTATCTTGGAGTTTTTGAGGCTTGTTAGTGGTATTGGCATTTGAGTTCAGGGCCACAAGCTACTCTACCACTTGAGTCACATCCCTATTAAGACTTTTGGGGTGGGGGATGGATTGCTTTACTTATTTTTCAATGAGGTCTTGAGCTTTATCCTGGCCCATTAACATTTTATAAGATAAGAAGATCTTATCTATAGACTTACTCAGATACTAACAGTATAATATATTATATTCCCCTTCTCTATGGAGAGGAGTGTAGCTACAGTTAGTAAAATGATGAATGCTCATATATCCTGTGATCCAGCAATCCTACTTCTAGGGGTTTATCCCATAGTTACATATGCATATGAGTGAAATAACATTATATACAAGGCTACAGACTGTATTTATGAACAAAACACTGTGGTGAATCTAAATGTCCTTCAAAGGGAAACTGGTTAAATTATGTTTCACTGTACAATGGAACAATAAGTAGGATATGTATATAATATAGAGACTACATGTATTTAATATTATATAGTATATATAGATACATAAACATACACTCTTTTTTGTATTCGAATAAATGGAGGGAATGTAGAAGCAGGAAGAGTATAAGTCAAGACCAGCATGGGCTATCTAGTGAGACTGTTTCAACAGAAAAAGAAACGCCAAAGCCAGGAACCAGAGCTCAGGCCTGTAATCCTAGCTACTCAGGAAGCTGAGATCTGAGGATCACAGTTCAAAGCTAGCCCTGGCAAGGAAAGTCCGAGAGACTCTTATCTCCAATTAACCACCAGAAAACCAGAAGTGTCATTGTGGCTTCAGTGGTAGAGCACTTGCCTTGAGCTGAAGAGCTCAGGAACAGTGCCCAGGACCACAGCTCAAACCCCACAACTAACGGGGGGGGGGGGGGGGGGGGGGGGGGGGGGGAGTGAGAGGAGGGGGGAGGAGGGGGGGAGGAGTGAGGAGGGAGGAGGGAGGAGGGAGGAGGAGTAGGGAAGGAAGGAAGGGAGGGAGGGAGGGAAGAAGAGAAGGAGGAAGGAGGAGGAAGGAGGAAGAAGGAGGAGGAAGGAAGGAAGGAAGGAAGGAAGGAAGGAAGGAAGGAAGGAAGGAAGGAAGGAAGGAAGGAAGGAAGGAGAAGGAGGAGGCGAAGGAAGAGGTGGAAAGAAGAAGGAAGAAGGAAGAACAAGAAGAGAAGGAGGGGGGGGGGAGTGGGAGGAGGGGGGGAGGGGGAGGAGGAGCAGCAGCAGCCATCCTGCTGAGTAGTTCACTGGAGATAAGAGTCTCATGGACTTTCCAGCCTAGGCTGGCCCTGAACCTCGATCCTCAGATGTCAGCCTCCTGGAGTAGCTAGGAGTACAGGCGCGAGCCGCCGGCGCCCAGCTACTTCCAACTTTTTTGGTAGTTAATTGGAGGCAGTCTCACAGCCTTCCTTTGGGGCTGGATCTGAATCATGACCCTCAGAGCTCAGCCTCCTGAGTAGCTAGGATTACAGGCGTGAGCAACTGGTGCCTAGCATATATTAGTCGTATAAGAGCATTTCATTCTGACCTGTCTCTATATGCATACAACAAACCTTTATCAGACTCAGCTCTTCCATCCTCTCTCTTTCCTAAAACAATCTCAACACACTGTATCGCCTAATTTTCACGTACGTATATAGATTATTTCACCATATTCTTCCTCTTTCACCTTCTCCATTTGTTCTACCACTAGTACTTACAGCCAGGACAGGATCTGTTTTCATAATTTTTTTAAGTGTATATTAATTACTGACAGGGATTTCACCTTGGCACTTCACACGTCCATATACTGTATTTTAATCAGATTGACCCTTAGTTTACTTATTTTTCCCCCTCCCTTCTATTGGTTCAGTAACTTTCAGTGAGTTTTTCTTATATGGTACTAGTTTTTCTTGTATGGTACATTTTCTTATATGGTACTAGAGTTATAAAACTCAGAGACTTGCGCTTGCTAGGTAGGCTTTCTAGCCCTGAAGCCATACCTCCAGCCCTCATAATATCTGCTTTATTTTTTTCTTCTCTCTGCTAAAGATAAAACCTCACTCAGGATGACCCTGAACCTGTTATGTAGCCCAAGCTAGCCTTAAACTCACAAACCTCCTGCCTCAGTTTCCCAAGCACTGGGATTACATATATATATATATATATATATATATATATACATACACATATACACAGCTTGGACTCCTATCTTCGTATTTATCTACTCTATGTTAGCCAACTTTTCATCACTGGGACAAAATACCCAAGGGATGAAGGAGTTATTTTGCTTCAGAGTTTCAGAGGTTTCAGTCCACAGTTAATGTCTCCATTGCTGTGGGCCTGTGGCAAGGCAGAAACAGCCCCACCCCCATAAAAAATCAGGACAGAGTAAAGGTAAGCTGTTCATCTCACAACTAGGAAGCAGAAAGAGCAACAGGAAGGATTCAAGGGAGAAGATACACCCTTTGAAGTCATTCTCCCAGTGACTTCCTCCAATGTGAGCCTGCTACCTAACAGTCCATTCAGCAATGAACTCATCAATGACTCATCAATAAACTAATTAGCATTCGAATTAGCATTCCAATGATAGGGACAAAACTTTCACCACATAAAACTTCAAGGACATTTTTTTTTTTGTAGGTCATGGGGCTCGAACTCTAGGCCTGGGCACTGTCCCTCAGCTCTTCAGCTCAAGGCTAGCACTCTACCACTTGAGCCACAGCACCACTTCAGCTTTTTCTATTTATATGGTACTGAGGAATCGAACCCAGGACATCATGCATGCGAGGCAAGCACTCTACCACTAAGCCACCTTCCCAGCCCTCAAGGACATTTTTATATGTAAACTACAAAGTACCTTAAGAGTATAGCTAAATGATTTTTCTTAAATGATTTTTCAAATCCTCTATTACATCTAAATACAATGCAGACTCAAGAGCTGGTTGAACTCAAAGGCTGAAAGTGTAAATATTAAGATTCTAGCCAGGAGCTAGTGGCTTATGGCTGTAATCCTAGCTATTCTGGAGTCTGAGATCTGAGGATCCTGTTTCAAAGCTGCCCGAGCAGGAAAGTCCATGAGACTCTTCAACAAACTACTCAGAAAAAGCCAGAAGTGACACCGTGGCATAGAGTGCTGGCCTCGAGCAAAAGCAGCTCAGGGGCAGCGCCCAAGCCTAGATAGAGTTCAAGCCCAGGAAAAATAACCAGGAAAAAAAAGATTCTATAAATAGTTATTTTTTTAGAGGTATACATTTCAAGACTAAATATGGATACATGAAACTACAGCTATTACTAAACACTAGATATATTTTCCTATACATACATAAAGGTATTATCTTTCATCTTAATAAGTATAGAAACCATTATCTTTGCAGTTTCACATACAATGTAAAATTAGAATGTTCTTCCTTTTCATAATTTCATAAACAGAAAATTTACTTTTTGTTTCCTAATTAAGTTCAAATAACCACCAAAAAACCCAAAGTAGAGCTGTTGCACAAAGTGGCAGAGTTCTAGCCTTGACCAGAAAAGTTCAGGGGCAGCACCCAGGCCCTGAGTTCAAGATCTATGACTAACAACAACAACAACAAAAAGGTTGAGAACTTTTACTTTTTCACTTAAAGTAGTACTTTTCTATATGGCAACCCCAATTACCAGCATCACATCATTATCCTTAAACTTTAGGGCCATAATTAAGTAAACTAAAGGTTACATGAACACAAATGCTGCAATACTTACTACCAGTAATCAACCAAGGCGGCTACTAAGTAATTAATAAGCAACAGCATATACAGTGCAGACATTAGGGGACCAAGGCATGATTCACATCTAGCACAAGATACAGTGAGACAGCCAAGACAGCATCATGCTGCTCAGAACAGCATGCAATTTAAAACATAGGACTTATGACTGCTGGACACCATTGGCTCATACCTATAATCCTAGCTACTCAGGAGGCTGAGATATCTCTCTCTCTCTCTCTCTCTCTCTCTCACACACACACACACACACACACACACACACACACACGGTAGCGGGGAGAGAGGAAAGAGAAAAAACAGTATACTAAGATTTCATCTCACCCTAGTCAGAATAGCATCATCAAGAAAATAACAAAGCCAGGTGCTAGTGGCTCACACCTATAATCCTAGCTACTCAGGAGGCTGAGATCTGAGGACTGCTGTTCAAAGCCAGCCTAGGCAGGAACATCCATGAGACTCTTATCTCCAATAAACCACTAGAAAATCGGAAGTGGCGCTTTGGCTCAAGCGGTAGAGCGCTCGCCTTGAGCTGAAGAGCACAGGGACAGCGCCCAGTCCCAGAGTTCAAGTCCCACGACCGACCAAAAAAAAAAAAAAAAAAAATGAAATGCTGGTGAGAAGACAGAGGAAAAAGCAGCCCTCATGTATAGTTGATGGGAATATAAACTAGTGCAAACACTGTGAGAATCAGTAACAGAAATTCCTCAAAAACTAAAAATAGGGCTGGGATGTAGCTCAGTGACAAAGCACTCGCCTATCAAGTGCAACATCCTGTGTTCGATCCCCAGAACCAACAAAGAAACAAGAAAAAAAACAAAACTAAAAATAGATCTATCTTATGACTTTGCTAAACCATTCTTGGATATATATCCAAATCCAAAAAAGTATAAATCAATATATAGAAGATATCTGTATACTCTGTTCATAATAGCCAAGCTGTGAAATCAGTCAACAATCAATGAATGGATAAAAAAATATGAAGCCTGGTGCCAATGGCTCACACCAGCTACTCAGGAGGCTGAGATCTAGAGGATCAAAGTCTGAAGTCAGTCCGTGCAGAAAAGTCTTCAAGACTCCTCTCTAAAATTAACCAAGTGTTAGAACACTAGCCAAAAGAAGCCAGCCAAGCAAGCTCAAACCTGAGTTCAAATCTCAATATAGGGCAAAAATAAAAGACAAATATATATATATGTATATGTGTGTGTGTGTGTGTGTGTGTGTGTGTATATATATATATATATATATATATATATATAGTGGTTGAGTAATATTACTCAACCATACAGAAAAATAAAATTGCATTATTTGCAGGAAAATGGATAGAACTGGATATTATGTTGACAGAGAAAAGACAAACTCAGAATATCATATTGCATGTTTTCACTCATTTGTGGAATCTAGACCTAGAATGATGATAATGATGGTGATGGTGGTGATATTGATGGTGAGATGATGACATATGAATGTTGAAGGGAAGTTGCTCATGAGGAAATGAACAGGAAGAAAAGAGAGAAGAATGAAGATAATCAAAATAGGTCACATACATGCATACATACATATGTATGAAGGCAGCATAATGAAACCCACCAAAAACTGTTTCAAAAAGCAGGAGAGGGCAAGCTTGAGAATATAATCAAGGGAATAAACTTGCTCAAACTATACTGCATACATCTATGAAATTATCAGAATGAAATACTCTTTATTATTTAATGAAAACAAAGTAAAATTAAAGGAGGAAGAAGAGGAGGACAACTACAATGACACATGAAAGCTGGACACCGTGGTGCACAGCTATAATTCCAGGTTAAAAGGCTGAGGCAGGAGAATCTTGAATTTGAGGCCAGCCTAGGTTACAAAGCAACACCCTATCTCCAAATGAAAAACAACTGTTGAGAGAGAGAGAGAGAGAGGGAGACTTGGATTAATAACCGACTACATCGGAAATGACAGAAGAATCAAATGTCAAAATAAATAAAATGGAAAAAGGCAACATGAAGGCCAGTCTAATAGTAAATGTGCCAGCAGTTCCTTAAAACTCATCAATGGGCTAGAGGTAAGGACTCAAAGAGATGCAGCATCTGCATAGCAAGCAGGAAGCCCTGAACTCAAACCCCAGTCCCACAAACAAAAAAGCAATATGCTGCGTGCAGTGCCTCAAGCCTATAATCCTAGCCAACTGGGAGGCAGAGAAGGGTATTGCAGTTCAAGGCCATTCCAGGCATAAAAGCTTACAAGACTCCATATGTCAACTAATGGCTGACTGTAGAGGATTGAGCCTGCCATCTAAAGCTACAGGGGAAGCACAATGGCTGGAAACAGTAATATAAATCTGTCATACCCGTATCCAAGGGAAGCTTAATAGGAGGATCGCAGTCTAAGCCTGCTCAGACATAAAGCAAGATCCCACCTCAAAGTAACACCATAAACTTAGCAGTGGTGGCTCATGCCTATGTAACCCTAGCTACTCAGGAGACTGAGATCTAAAAATCACTGTTCAAAGCAAGTTAGGGCAGGAAAGTCCATGATATTTGTATCTCCATTAACCACTAAAAAGCCAGAATGATGTGACTCAAGAGTAAAGCTCCATTTCTGTGCAAAAAGCTAAGAGATAGTGCCTAGGCCCTGAGTTCAAACCCCAGTACTGGCATACAAAAAATCCCCACCTGCACGAAAAGAGGTGGAAGAATAGTTTAAGTGGTAGAGCACTGCCTAGTAAGCGCAAAGTACTAGGATCAAACCATAGTCTCAAGAAGGGGAAAACAAGCATTCTTGTAGACTCTTTGGTGCATTTATGCTTATTAAGTATTGCCTAGTATGTTTTAAGTATACATATTTACGCATAATGAAAATGACATTGCTATGTGAAAGAGCTCAGAGTAGATTATACATAACTGAAACCTTCCAACTGCAACTAACTATATGACTGAAAGAAAGGCATCCATTTTTTAAATATCTTTTCAAAAGTCAAATTTGCTCATGTAATCGGATCATGAACAATGCTAGGTATCTATTATAGGTTGGATCTGGAATGTTCCACAAAAGCTCATATGTTGAAGGCTTGGTCTCTCAGGTAGCCATGTTCAGAGGTGAGGTTTCATGAAAGTGACTGGATCCAATGATGGACTCATAATTTAATAGACTGTTGGGAGGTGACAGGTAAGAGATGAACCTAGAAGAAAGGAGTACATTCTTGGGGTCTTCATCTTATACCCAAACCCTTCCCTGTTCTCTCTCTCTGTCTCTGCTTCCTAAAGCTACCACGTAACCAGCTCTACTCTACCATGCCCTCTGTCCAACATGATGCTCTACCTTAGACAGGCTTAGAAACAACAGAGTCAAGTAACCATGGACTGAAACCTCTGAAACAGCCAAAATGAATCTTTTCTCCCACAGGCTGATTTTTTCAAGTATTCTGTTACAGTAATGAAAAGCTGACCAACATATTCAAGATCAAACCCTAGACTTAGTACATACTAGGCTGAATATACATTCTTGCCAGTCTTTTGAGTTATAGACCTGCAATGGTCTTAGATAAAGCATACCCTTATTATCCATCAATTGCATTTTGATTTCTTTAAAAAGTAAAACCATACATATATAAGCATGTGTGTAAACATTTTTTGCAGATCTCCTCAATGACACACTTTGTATTTTAGTCTTTTTAGAGCATCTAACTTAGTTTTCAAAGAAATAAAAATTTATTTTGCAGTCCTATTTCATTGGCTTATGCTATTCTGTATTAAATTATGTAATTAAAATACAAAGGCATAGTAAGGCACCCAGTGGCTTACTACTATAATCCTAGCATTCAGAAGACTGATATCTGAGGATCACAGTTTGAAGCTAGCCTGGGCAGGAAAGTCTGTGAGACTCTTAATTCTATTTAACTTACCAAAAAAGCCAGAAGTGGAGCTTTGGCTCAAGTGATAGAGTATTAACCTTGAACAAAAAAGCTCAGGGATAGCATCCAGGTCCTGAGGTCCATGTCCCAGTACACACGTACATACACACGTACACACACACAGAGGCAAGATGTAATAAAGTGATCCTTGGCAAGTCTATGATTCAACTAGTAGAAGCAATGCAGTAAGGAGAAAATGGAGAATGTGCATAAATTCAGTGAGTTAAACAGAGGTCTATTAATCAGTAGTCCTGTTACAAAATATGTAAATTCACTTACTGCTTTTGTAACTTCTAGGATAGTAACTGGCACACAGTAAGAACTATAAGTATTTGCTCCTATATTAGCTTCAGTACTCATCTAAGTTTGAATTCCATCTACTATTATAGTCTATCTACTATATAATCAGAGAGTACTTATACTTAAGTTGTCAAAAGAGAACAAAATAAGGAATGTTAGTTGTAACAGGCCCTGATTTAAAACATATGAATGTAAGATACAGGCAGTTTCACATGATCAAAAGTGGATTATCTGTGCTGGCTTCAATAGCACTCGTACTAAAAGTGGATTATCCAATGCTTAAAGAGACTCCAGCTAGGTACCAGTGGCTCACATGTATAATCCTAGTTACTCAGGGGACTGAGATCTGAGAATCAAGGTTCAAAAGCCAGCCTAAGTAGATAAGTCCAAGAGAGTCTTAACTCCAATTGATCAGCAAAAAGCCAAAGTAGAGGCATGGCTCAAGTGGTAGAGTGCCAGCCAGTAACAAGAGCATAAGGCCCTGAGTTCAAGTCCTAGTATGAGGAGGAAAAAAGGACACCTTAAAGAAGACAGCTCATTGAAAAAGCTAAGAGACAAAGCTAAGGCCCTGAGATCAAGCCCCAGTGCTAGTACAAAAAAAAAAAAAGACTGCTCAAATATCAATAGGACATGAAGTAGGTTCACATCTCAATTTAATCGTATCACCTCAAATTTGCTAAAAGGATGGTTCCAAGTTCTCCTAAATGGGGGAGCTAGACTATAAGAATCTTCCATAGGCTTCTCAGTGCATCTTTCCTCTATCATCAGTCTTTTAAACAAAAACCACATAAGGCTTCCCAAAGAAATGACTTTTGGTTTACTATTTATTTTGAAAGAATCCACAATAGCACTGACTCTTCCTTCTATGGACATCAAAGAGTACAGAAAATGTTAGGAGAAACCCAAGAGAGCCCATGAGGCAGTACCAGTCCCACTAGATGGCACCATCAGAGGCCAAGTCTCTTGCTCTCATTGGAGTAGCAAGGATTGAAACCTGTCTTGATAGTAACAAAACTGAAAGCTGTCAGCAACTTCTTAATATCACTGTGAAATTATAACCCAAAATGAAGAATAAACAGCCAGGATAAGTTCATCCAAAAGCACCCTTTTTTCCCAGTACCATGACTCCTTTCTGACCCCATTTTTAAATCTATGGCCTGAGGGGTACAATGTCTTGCAGGTAAGAGAAGTTATACAAAATGGATATTTTCTTTTTCTCTTCCTAGCTCTGAAAACTACTTATTAATTTCTTTATTCTTCCTTCAAGTTTCTTAGCTAAGAAAAAAAATATTCCCCTGCTAGTCCTAGAATAACATATTTATTGAAATAACCATGCTTACCATGACATCAAGACAATACACAATTAATAGTACACAAACAGCTGGATATAAATTTATTTCCATCTATAAAACATTTTTTCTCTTTACATTAGACAGAATTTCCTATTATACCAATAAGTCAGTACATCAAAGTTTTCTTTCTGAAAGCTTTAAAATTTTTGGGCCTAAGCAGCAAAATTCAGAATGTTTCTCATCCTCATGACTTATACCCTATTCCATCAAATTTACACTTGGATACAGTCACCATGCACCTAACAACAGAAGAAAACATCCCAAACAAGACCAATGAGTTTAAACTACATACAATTTGAATACAAACTTAAAAACTGTCAACTTGCTCAGTAAGGATCATTAAGACAAATCTGGATATAAGCGTTTGGTTGAATTCTCAACTAAAAAGACACATCAGGACTGGGGAGAGCTCAGAGGCTGAGTACTTGCTACCTGAACAAAGCCAAGGACATAGGTTCACTCCGAGGACTAAACTTGTTTTAAGAAAAAAGACACATCAAAAAGGCCTAAGCATGGTGGAATATACCTGCAATCCCAGCACAAACAAGGCTAGGTTAAAGGATTAGTTCAAAGTCAGTGTGTGTGTGTGTGTGTGTGTGTGTGTGTGTGTGTGTGTGTGTGTGTTGTATATGTATTTATATTACATATAATTATGTATATATACATATATAGCAAAGCTCTACTTAAATAAATAAATACAAGCTGGGCACTGGTGGCTAACATGTGTAACCCTAATTACTCAGAAGGCTGAGATCTAAGGACTGTGGTTTGAAGTAAGCCTGGGAAGACAAATAAAAGACTCTTATCCCCAATAAATTAGGAAAAACAGAAAGTAGGAGTGTAGCTTGGATGGTAGCCTTGAGCTAAAAAACAAACAAGAGCACAAGGTCCTAAGTTCAAGCCCCAGTACTGCCACAAAAAAATATATACATAAACATATAATCATTTGAATCAGGGATCATTTTCAATCTCAAATACACTGCTCATTTCTACATGAAGCTACTTCCTCTAAATCAGTAGTAGAATGAACTAATGTGTAGCAAGGCATGGTGGTACACATCTAATAACTCCAGGATGTAGAAGGTTGAGGCAGAAGAATTCTAAGTTCCAATCTAGCCTGAACAAGACCTTGTCAAAAAAACAAAACAAACCAAAACACCTAATGTGTAAGCAAATCCTGTGTCCCAGTAATTTGGTTCTCATCACAGTATTACCTCTTGTGTTCTCTGTGCCCCTCGCCCCACATACCGAAGGTTTGGAGGTATTATGCTATCATCTCTAACACCTTACACAATGTATAGCATAATATAAACACTCAGTATTTGTTTAAGACACAAAAACTATGTTAGCCAGGCATTGGTGGCTCATACCTGTAATCCTAGTTACTCAGGAGGCTGAGATCTAAGGACTGCAGTTAGAGGCCAGCCCAGGCAGGAAAGTCCATGAAACTCTTATCTCCAATAAACCAGCAAAAAACTGGAAGTGGTGCTATGGCTCAAAGTGGTAAAGTGCTAGCCTTGAGCCAAAGAGCTCAGGGACAGCACCTAGGGCCCAAGTTTAAACCCCACAATTAACAAAAAAAAAAAATTAAATTGCCTGACCCATTAAAGAAGTCAGATTTTCCAACTATAAACCTTAACATACACCTTCATGTAGAAGCAACTGACCAAAGAACAAGATTGACATCTAAGTTACCATACAGAATTTTTAAAAAGCAAACACAAAAATGTTGTATTAGTTGAATATCAAAAATTCATACCTCACGTTTCAAAACCAAGTAAGTAGTAAAATATCACAAATATACTTACGTACTATACTAAAACCACTGCTTAGAGTAGGAAGGTAGACAAGCAACTACATAAAGACGCATAGAAAAAGCACAATACTGTTTAACTATCCATCTACTAGTTTATACTCCCCCACAACGAAAATAAAAACAGTAAATCAGAAAGCAAATAGGAGTGAGAAAGCAATCTGGGGGTGAAACCTAGAGAAACCTGCTGAACTGCAGATTCAGAGAATCGACAGACTTCACAGAGGCAGATTCTTAGACACTGCCACATAACTACCTCCAAAAAATCCAATGTAATGAAGCTATGTAATACCTTGTAATTAAGGCATTTCCCGCCCTGAGGGGCTAAAGAGTTTTAACAAAATATGGCACAGAATCTAGATATGCATCCTGTTCATATTCTTGCAACAAGCCCCTTGGGAAACTTCTATATTAGAAAAGGAAAGAAACATATTCTCCCAAATAGAACATTTTAGGTTTTAAAACCATTTGAACCACAAGCTAAATCTCTCCTGCAGTCTCTCAGTATGTTCCACATAAGTCATTTTTAAATGTGCTTAAATTACACTGTAAGTAGTATTATCATCATTTTTACTCACCTTACTAACACCAACTCCAGTAAACCTGGCCTCTAGTAATTCCTGCCTTCTTGGGTCCAGGCTATGCAATTCTTCCATCATTTCTACAAAAAAAAAAGAAAAAAGAAATATATGAAACTATGAAAACTAAAATGGGAAATAAAATTATATTTATAACAAAAACTATAATAAATAGTAGCACTGAAATGATAATATGCAAGTAAGTCACAGGAAAAAACATCCTACAAGTGATAAACTATGCTTCATCAAATAGTTATTTGATGTTATCAATAGTTACATAGCAGCTTAAAAGTCTTCCATGAAGGCCACTTATTCTCCCCAAATTCTGGTATAATTTTAACAAAAAAACTAAAATAGACCTTCAAACTCTTCACATAATCACTATAAAAGTTGAGCAGAGGGAATAATGAAACAAGGGTAAACTTCCGAAAAGAAAACTCTTTCCATCAACCTTTGTCTTAAGCTAAGTACTTTTAGTTATTTCTCTAAAACACAACAATCAATCCTTAAACTAAAAATATAAATTAATAATTTCAAAAATAGCATGAACCAAAAATTGCAAATAACTTCAAATAACATCATACATCTTCTTTCTCTGCAGAACTCACAGCTCGTTTAAAAAAAAAAAAAAGGAATTTTATTTTAAATTGAACAGAGAACCATGGTGAAACTATCATCCTCCACTTATTCGGGAAATTAATATAATTCCTTAATAATACCTTTTACAAAATCTTTTGATGACCACTCCCTCGATCAGTAAGTTTCTCTCCACTCTGGATATGTCTGCTTGTTAACTAGCACTTCTAAGCAGGAACGGGGAGGGCACCATTTTTAAACTCCTTCCCTGACCAATTAATCCACAGGCCCCTTGAGCAGATATGCCCATCCATTGTAAGCGACTAACTCCTGCAAGTTGCATTTAAATTCTCTCCTCCATATTAAAAAGTGGGAAAGAAACGTGTATCATTACACAGAACCCCTTCGCACAGATCATTAGGTGGTGAGTGGAATGACTGGCGTGCTTTCAAAGTTCACAGAAAACGTGAATCAATCTGCAATCTAGTAACTCCACATTGCCAGCAACAACCCCTACAAAGTCCTCCAGTTTCATTTCCCTTCCTGGATTGAAAGCCTGGGGCAAAGAGGAATGAGAGGGTGACAAATTAAAGTTTCACCCACACATCCAAGTGCAGGTTACAGAGGAAGTAGGGAATTCTTGGAAGAGAAGAAAGACATCTTGAGAGAGAGGAAGAGAGAGGGGGAGGGAGAGAGAGAGAGAGAGAGAGAGAGAGAGAGAGAGAGAGAGAGAGAGAGAGAGAGAGAGACAGACTAGAAAGGAGATTATGGGAATGAGTTTTCCTTAAGTGGCCTTCCTCGCGTCTAGCCCTGCCCTAATGGAAATGGCAGAGGTTGTTAAGTCTCTCTCCAGCCCCAAGGTCTCCAGAAACATTTAACAAACCTCCATCCCCAGGCCTGACCCGGAAAATGACGCCTCAATGTCAACTCATGTTAAGAAAATATCCACTCGGTCTCATTCCGGCGAGGCTCTGGACCGGGATCCTCCCCGTGGCCCACAGCCTTCGAGCCCCAGGGCTGCCGGGGCCTGCTCCCGGCGCCCCTCACCGCCTCCAAACTTTCCCCAACTCCAGGCCCACCTGTCACGGAGGGAGGGAGAAGCCGGCTCTCGGGGGGCGCCGAGGAGGCAGCCGGGGCCTCCAGCTCCCGGGGTGTCCCCCGTCTCTCGGCCGACCGCCAGCCCCACTCCCAGGCCTGGGCCTGCCCCATCTTCACCGGGCCCCTCGGCGACCTCGCAGCCCTCGGGGAGCGCCTCCCGCCTCGGCGCGGAGGAGCCGCGGCCCGGCGCCGGCCCCACAGCGGGCCCAGGTCGCAGTTTCCGTGGGCCGAGGGGGTCTCCGAGACGGTTAATGACTCAGGCCCGGCGCCCTCCCTCGCCCGGGGCTCAGCCTCTCACCTGCCGCCGCCGCCGCCGCTCCACGCTCCTCCCGGGAGGGGCCCCGACCCGACCCGGTTGCGGACCGCTCTGCTCTCCCCCTGGGCAGGCCCGGGGTGGAGCCGGGGCCTCTCCTGAGCGCCGCAACCCCCCGCCCGGGCAGCCGCCGCCGGCGCCGGGCTCCACGAGAGGGCGGGCGGGGGAGGGGGGCCGCGGAGGCCGCAGATCCCCGGGCTCGCGTACAGAGCCAGGCGCCTGACGCGGGCCCGGGCCCGGGCGGCCGCGGGGGGCGCGGGACCGGGCCTCCTGGCGCCGGACAAAGGCCAAGGGAGGCGCAGAAGGGCCCAGGCCGGCCGGGGAGGTGGGGGCCCGCTCGGCTGGGGGCCACTCGGGTGCGGCGCGGAGGGCGGGGGGAGGGGGGGTCGGAACCGCTGGTGCCCAGGACCCGCCTCCGGCCCCTTAATCCGGATCGGTTCGGTCCGGATTAGTAGTGATCGGTGTAAACACACTAGTGAAACCGCGTGTTTCCTCGCGAGATTTGCACGGCTGGGAGGCGGGGGGGGGGGGGCCCTGGGGGGGTGGGGTAGCTTCGACTGTGGGGGAGGAGGGGGAGGAAACCAGGAAGGTGGGGGGGGGGGTCCCCGAGGCCCCGGCGCCCCGCCTCCGCCAATCAGCGACCGGGCTGGCGGGCAGGGGTTAACCGGGGGACCCCGCGCCGGCCGAGGAGGCCGCGCCTGGCCGGGCGGCCGAGGGCGGGCGGCGAGTGGCGCTGGCGGACCTCCCGCGACGCGAGTGACGGCCGGGCGGCTCCGGGGCGCCCTGCCATCTGCCGGGCCGGGCGCCCCGGAGCCTCAGCCGCCGCCTTTGTGTCAGAGGCCCCCGGCCCCTCCGGGCTGGAGACAGGCTCCCGAGGGTCCTCGCGGCGGGGCTGAGCTGGTCCCAGCTCCGCCGCGGCGACCTCCGCTCCCGCCTCTTGCCCGGTCCACACAAGTTTGGGTGAGAAGGGAGTGCGGTTCTCCTTGGGGATGGGTTGGAGAGGCGGACCCCGCCCGGACTTCCTGGAGACGCCCCGTTAGTGAGTTCTCCGGGTCCGCCGAGGCTCCCAGGCTCGCTGGCCTGCCCCTCCCCAGAGCCGCCATGCGGTCCCCAGGCCCCTCCCGGAGTCCCGGAGGGCGGCCGCGCTTGCCCTCCGCAGACCTACCCGCCTGCCTGGGTGTCTCCCGGGACGGAAGGCGCCGCGGGATCGAAGCCGAGCCCTCCACTAGGATGCTGCCTTCCGGAGGGGGCAGGGCGCCACCCCGGGGGGACTCTCCGGGAGCCCCTAGGCGGAGGCTCCATTTCAGCCTCCAATTACAAACACGGCCCTCCAGGGTGCTTAGGTGGGTCTGAGGGTAAGTGCTAGAATGGAAAAACAAGCCTGCTTCTCCTAGAAAGGCTGCTGAGGAATGACAAGTGAAAGGAAGAGCCATTTCTGGCAAGCCACTGCATCGTGAGCAAGGGGTCCCGCCGATCCCAGAGAAAGTCACTTGTTCCGCCAACCACCATTTAGCCCGGCAAGCAGACTTCAATGCAACTCTCCAACTTCTTGTTTTCCTCTCGTGCCGTCTTGATCCGATGTCTGAGGATGACTGGACTGGCTGGACTACAGATAATCACAAAGGGGAAAATCAGACCTTGAAGAACAGCCTTGAACTTGTCTAGGGGTAGGCAAGTACTCCCTAGGGGGCATTTCTGCCCTGATTTCTTCCTTCCTCATAATCCTTCAGTATATTGACAATCCATAGACCTGCCAGTGAAGAAAAGATGGCCGTTTACTATTTGTTGACTCTAAAGCCTTCCAAAGTCTTAGCATATTCAAGCATGGAGGAAAAACTCAAACCAGGAGTTACCTTACTCTGTATTCCAGACTGCTTGGGAAGTCACACACGTATTTTCAAGATAACTATGTCAAAGGGAGAGAGAGCAAGTCAGGGACAGAGGTTAGAAAAAAAAAAAAAAAGGCAAAGTTTTTCCTAGTAGAGCTGAGATCTGAGGATCTCGGTTCAAAGCCAGCCATGGGAGCAAGAGTCCATGAAAATCTTATCTCCAGTTCACTACCAAAATGCTGGAAGTTGGGCTGTGGCTGAAAGTGGTAGAGCTCAAAAACTCAGGGACAGCATCTCCTGTGTTCAAGCCCCAGTACCTGTGAGGGGAAAAGACTAGAATGTCCTAGATAAGAATAAAGAAAGTGCAAACAACAACAACAAAATATAAAAAGACTGGAGCTGAGTTCTAGCCCCACCTCTTCCACAAATAAGCTAAATGGATCTATTACCTAACTTTTCAAGTTTGACTAACCTCATGAGAAGTAGGGTACCTCCTTGGAGCTAGACTACGATTTCCAAAGTCATTTCTTAGTGGAAAAGTTTGGGACAGAAATGTAACCCAGGCAGCTGGGCGCTGGTGGCTCACTCCTGTAATCCTAGCTACTCAGGAGGCTGAGATCTGAGGATCGCGGTTCAAAGCCAGCCCGGGCAGGAGAGACCGTGAGACTCCTATCTCCAATAAACCACCAGAAAACCGGAAGTGGCGCTGTAGCTCAAGTGGTAGAGCACTCGCCTTGAGCTGAAGAGCTGAGGGACAGCACCCAGGCCCAGAGTTCAAGCCCCACGACCGACAAAAAAAAAAAAAAAAGAAATGTAACCCAGGCTGACTTCAAACTAGGGATCTGGCTTCCTAAGTACTAGGTCTCTCTACAGGCATGCACCTCACATGACCCAACCTGTGCATGAGTCCTTTTGTGTGCATGTCCTGGAACAAAACTCAGGGCCTGGGCTCTGGCCCTGAGCATTTTTGCTCAAGGCTAGAACTCTAGCATTTGAGACACAGTTCCACTTCCTGCTTTTTGGTGGTTACTTGGAGAAAAGAGCCGCATGGACATTCCTACCCAGGCTAGCCTCAAATTTTGATTTTCAAATCTTTAGCCTCCTGACACTAGGGAAAACTTAGAATATTAAATTAAATCTAGCCTCCTGAGTAGCTAGGATTACAGAGGTGAGCCACCAGTGCCCAACACCATTTTAAAGTAGTTGTTTAATCATTGGAACACAAGGAGAAATTAGATTTTTAGTTTCACTATTCCTGGTTCACTTTTCCTACATGTCAACAAACACTGTCATATCTGCTCATAGCCCCACTCTAGACTATACCCAACCCCCCCATAGGAAACTGCTTGTAGATATTTAATGAGTTAGATTGCTGCAAAGACCATATAAATATATACCAACAAAAAATATAGGCCATATACTCTTTCCCAGAAAAAGTTTTCAAAACCGGGTACTGTTGTTAAGTTATGGGTCTATTTGTTTTGTTTTGTTTTGCCCTTTATCATTTGAGTTACATTATCCCCCCACCCCCCCAGTCTGAAGCTGGTTCTTTATAATATGATTATACCTTGGATAAACTTGATTGAAGTATGTTTGATCACATGGCAACTCCATGGAATTCCATGTAAGTGACAACATTTCTCTGTGAAAAACTTCCGTTCCCGTCAGTTATGGAGGGTGTAAATATGGATGAAACTAGATGGGTCACCAGACCCTTACTACCTTCAGGGAGTGAATGAAAGGTCCTTCAGATTCATATCATGACTGGAGGACCACAGAACTAGCTGAACATGCCTTAGACTAGTTTTGGTGTTCTCCAAAGTTGCCTTGGTCAAGTAACCTTGAAGGAACTGTGGATTAAATGTAAGCAGAATAATTCATTGCACTACATCTTAGAGTTTATAATATGGATGTGTCCATTTCCAAGAGGAGGATTTGGGAATACTTGTGGTAACTTTTGGAACCACCACCCTGTATTTTTGTGGTTCATCTGTTACAGGGTCTCTCATGGGAAAAGTGTTCCAAGGAAGACACTAGGGAAAACCCAGAGTTTAACTCTCCATTGGTCTTTACCATACAACTGTCTGGTGGGCTGGGAATGTGGCTTAGAGGTAAAGTGCTTGCCTCGCATGTATGAAGCCCTGAGTTTGATTCCTCAGTACCACATAAACAGAAAAGGCTGAAAGTGGCACTGTGGCTCAAGTGGAAGAGTGCTAGAGTTCAAGCCCCAGGAAGGGCAAAAAAACAACAACCAAAAAAAAAAACCTGCCTGGCATTTTCTTTAATGTTCTGCAGTAGCCACCGTCTTCATCAAAAAGATGGTATTATATAAACTAAGCATCTAAGCATGCTGAGGCTGCCTGATGGCAATGCTGCTCTGGTCCTTTCATAGAAGGAACCTACAGTGAACCCCAAGGGCAGATCCTATGAAAGGATCTCAGTTTTTTTCCTGGCCCTCTTAGCAGCTGGGTAGCCTCAAACAAGATACTGAACTGCACTCTCAGCTATACTCACAAAATGGTGGTATTACCTCACAGGGCTGTGGGAGGATTAAGTATGATAGTATACATGCCTGCCAGTAATCCCTGAATGAATGGTCTCTGAGCATAACTTCAATTTCTGTCAAGGGTTGTACCT
The DNA here is from genome assembly GCF_019054845.1 of Dipodomys spectabilis. Taxonomy (NCBI): domain Eukaryota; kingdom Metazoa; phylum Chordata; class Mammalia; order Rodentia; family Heteromyidae; genus Dipodomys; species Dipodomys spectabilis. The sequence goes on along the minus strand of NW_024870695.1, from coordinate 6,764,363 downwards.
TTGTCATTAGGTTGAGTTGGCAACATACAGTTGAACTTGGGAAACCAGGCTGCCATTGTACTGAATCAGGTCGGGGTACTATTTTCTTCACAGCTGAGAAGGCTTTTGTGCCTTTTTAAGGCATTCCTTGCATTTCTGAGAGGTGATAGGTCGGATTTATCACTGTTTATTGCTGTGACAAATATCTGAGAAAACAACTCCAGGCAGGCAGGATTCCTTTTGGACCTGGATTGCAGAGGTTTCAGTCCGTGGTTGCAGGGTCTGTTGTTTCTGGCCTGTGGTGACGCAGTGCATCGTGGCAGAAGAATGTGCTGGAATTGTAAGGAAATGCCCCCCTCGCAGACCTGATCTCCGACCTTGATGGCAGCGCCTGCGCAGTAGGTGAGGCACCTCCCACTTCCGGCCCCCAGTGATATAAAAGGGGCCTCCAAGGAGTCAGATGGCCCATTTTCTCCCTCTGTTATGCTGGTAATAAATCTTTCCTTCTACTTGACTTGTGTCCATGTGATCTTTTGGGTTACTTTCTGCCTGTGTCACATTTTTCCTTTCACCAGTGGTAGCCAGGAAGTAGAAAGAGTGACCATAAGGGACCAGAGAAAAGACATCTTTAAAAACATACCCCTAAAGACCTTTTTCCTCCAACCAGGCCCATCTCTGTTTTGAGTGGCTCCAATTCTGGGCACTGTCCCTGAGCCCTTTTGCTCTTAGTGCTCTACCACTTTGAGCCACAGAACCACTTCCGGTTTTCTGGCGGTCTATTGGAGATAAGAGTTTCATGGACTTTCCTGCTGGGGCTGGCTTTGAACCACAATCTTAAGATCTCTGCCTCCTGAGTAGCTAGGATTACAGGTATGAGCCACCAGCACCCAGCTCCTCAAGCTTTATCTCCAATTAACCACCAAAAAGCTAGAGATGGGGCTGTGGCTCAAGTGGTAGAGAGCTAGCTTTGAATAAAAAAAAAAAAAAAAAGCTCCAGGATAGCTGCCAGACCCAGCATAATAAGTAAGTAAATTAAAAGCCTTTGTTTTGTGTTGCTGGAGATTGAATCCAGGGTCTATACTCATGGCCTACAGTGTTAAGAAATAAAGATTTATTTGGACAGTATTTCCATTATGAATTAACTGAGACAAGCCAGCAGAGAACATAAGATATTTGCAGTGTGGCCAAACTGGGTTCTGCACAAGTTCCTCACCTGTAGCCAACATGCTCACTCCATGAATAGTGTTACTCAAAATTGAAATAATGTTGGGTAATGCCTATAATCCTTCCTGGCAAGGAATAAGTGTAGTCTATGGCATTAGTCTCTCTTCCCATTTCTTTTTTTCTTTTGTGCCAGTCCTGGAGCTTGAACCCAGGGCCTGTTGTCCTAGAGCTTCTTTTGCTCAAGGCTAGTACTCTCCACGTCAGCCACAGCTCCACCTCTGGCTTTTTCTGATACTTTATTGGAGGTAAGAGGCCCATGGATTTTCCTTCTAACCTTGATCTGATCTCAGCCTCCTACGTAGCTAGGATTAGAGGCATGAGACCCTGGTGTCCAGGCTTTCTTCCCATTTTTAACGAAATGGAAAACTGGTTTTCCAGATCTCTACCTTCATTGAGGCTTACTTACAGGTGTCCTTCTGCCTATGCTTTTCATATCTTTGGCTGAAGCAAGTTCCCTTGACATTGTTTTACTGAGCAAGTCAGGGGCTCTTCTCAACCAATGAGGCTGAACAATCTCTTAGTCTCTGGAGAGCACTCTCCCTTCACTCATGAATGCCTCCCCAAACATTATCTCTCTTTAATCATTCTTTTTTTTTTTTTTTTCTGCATCTTGTTCCTTCCTTCTCCCACAGATGAAAGGTAAAAGGAGGGGGCAAAAAGAATAAATTCTACTCTTAAGAAACTCCCTTCCTTCAGCTATTGAATCCTGTCAGTTTTTCTCAGAAAACTCTGAAGATAGAAACAATGGTAAACACCCTGTATGGCTGAAAGATTGACATTTTTGTGCGTGCTGGTACTGAGGCTTCAACTCAGGGCCTCCCACTTTCCCTTGGCTTTCTTACTCAAGGATAACACTCTACCACTTGAGCCATACCTCTCTGTCTGGATAGTTTGCTGGTTGATTGAAGAATCTCATGGGCTTTCCTGCTTGGTTGGCTTCAAACTGTGATCCTCACCCTCCTGAGTAGTTGGATGACAGGTGTAAGCCAGTTTAGAACAGGAGTTCTCTATTTTTGCTAGTCCTGGAGCTTGAACTCAGGCCCTGGTCCCTGCTCCTGAGCTGCTTCTTTTTCTCAAGGCTAGCATTCTACCACTTAAGCCACAGCACCACTTCCAGCTTTTTCTGTTTATGTGGTACTGAGGAATGGAACCCAGGGCTTCATTAATGCTAGGCAAGCACTCTACCACTGAGCCACCTTCCCAGCCCTTCTTTTTTTTTTTTAACACAAAAAATGTAATTTATGGGGTTGGGAAGGTGGCTCAGTGGTAAAGCACTTGCCTTGCATGCCTGAGGCCCTGGGTTCGATTCCTCAGCACCACATATGCAAAAAGAAAAAAGCTAGAAGTGGTGCTGTGGCTCAAGTGGTAGAGCATTAGCCTTGAGCTGAAGAGCTGAGGGATAGCACCCAGGCCCAGAGTTCAGGCCCCACGACCGGACCCCCAAAAAAAAAAATTTAATTTATCTCATTTACCAACTGATTAGCTACAAAGATAATAAGTCGTACCTTGGAGTTCAAAGCAGTTTCATTTTTTCCCAGTTACTTTGATCACATGCTAAAAGCAACATCCTGTGTTTTTATCTGGATTCAGTTAATCATTTGCTTTTTTTTTTGTCAGTGGTGGAGCCTGAACTCTGGGTCTGGGCGCTGTCCCTCAGCTCTTCAGCTCAAGGCTAGCGCTCTACCACTTGAGCCACAGCACCACTTCCAGCTTTTTCTGCTTATGTGGTACTGAGGAATCGAACCCAGGGCCTCATGAATGCAAGGCAAGCACTCTACCACTGAGCCACCTTTCCAGCCCAATCATTTACATTTTATACATCTGTTTCCTGAAGAACCATCTTTTCTTCATGATCACTGAAGCTCTAAAACATACATCATCCTTGCCTTCACATATTACAGTAATACAATCACAGTTCTGAAAGTCTCTAAGTGTATTTTGCGTATATCTTGCTATGTGGGATCCTTCCCAAAGGTTCGTGGTCATTGAAACAAAGACTCAAAGACCTCATCAACGGCCTTCTGAGCTGCAACTCTGTTGATATTCCTGACAGCCAGGATAGAAGAATGGGTCTATGTCACACAGAAGTCTGGTTTTTTTTTTTTTTTTTTGGGTCCGGTCATAGGGCCTGAACTCTGGGCCTGGGCACTGTCCCTCATCTCTTCAGCTCAAGGCTAGCGCTCTACCACTTGAGCCACAGCGCCACTTCCAGCTTTTTTTTCCTGCTTATGTGGTGCTGAGGAATCGAACCCAGGGCCTCATGCATGCAAGGCAAGCGCTCTACCACTGAGCTACCTTCCCAGCCGCACACAGAAGTCTGATGGTGTCATTTTAATCCAAAATGGAGCCAGAATATTTCATTGACAGATGAATGTCTCCACTAAGGTTAGCAGCTCCAATCTCAGAGCAGGCTACATGTCTGACACTGGAAAACCAGTGCGCATGAGCACAACAGTGGCCAAACACATTCATATGTGCCTGATTACAGTCTGAGATGTCAAAGCATCAAAACCTCCACTGCCATTTCCACTACAGTCTTCACAAGAAAAGTATCTATCTCTGTTAACAGCACAGCCGGAATGCTTCATAGCATCAAGAAGAAGTTGAGGGGCTGGGAGCATGGCTTAGCGGTAGAGTGCTTGCCTCGCATGCATGAAGCCCTGGATTTGTTTCCTCAGTACCCATATACAGAAAAAGCCGGAAGTGGCCCTGTGGCTCAAGTGGTAGAGTGCTAGCCTTGAGCAAAAGAAGCTCAGGGACAGTGCCAAGGCCCAGAGTTGAGGACTGGCAAAAAAGAAAAAGGAGGAGGAGGAGGAGGAAGAGGAGGAGGAGGAGGAGGAGGAGGAGGAAGAAGAGGAAGAAGAGGAAGAAGAAGAAGAAGAAGTAGTTGGGCCAGGCCCCAGTGGCTCATGCCTATAATCGTAGCTACTCAGGAGGCTGAGATCCGAGGATTGCAGTTCAAAGCCACCTGGGGCAGGAAAGTCTGTGAGACTCATCTCCAATAAACTACTCAGAAAAAGCCAAAGTATTGCTGTGGCTCTAGTGGTAGAGCACTAGCCTTGACATAGAGAGTCTCAGAGACAGTGCCCAGGGGCTCTGAATTCAAGCCCCAGGACCAGCACAAACAATTAATTAAAAGGAAAACATGACCACTGGATATGATGGTTGACACCTATATCCCAGCACTCAGGAGGATCAAAAGTTTGAGCCAGTCTGGGGAACATAGTGCGGCCCTGTTTCAATATTAAGTGAATGAATGAGTAATAAATAATATATAAATAAAAGGAGAACATGCTTACCAGACAGCAATAGTTGGTTATAGACTCACTGCAGGAGAGCAGACTACACTAGAACATTCCTCAGAGGCACTGGGATATTTTTTTAGTTATACCATACAGCACAGAGATTATATAATGTATAGTTCAAAATTACTGAAGTAAATGTCAGATGTTCTCACTACAAAAATGACAAGGAGGAAGTGGCGCTGTGGCTCAAGTGGTAGAGCACTAGCCTTGAGCCGAAGAGCTCAGGGACAGTGCCCATGCCCAGAGTTCAATCCCCGCGACTGACTAAAAAACAAAAAAAGTATTTGAGGTGATGAATATGTTACCTGAAGCCTGGTGCCAGTGGCTCATGCCTGTAATCCTACCTTCTCAAGAGGCTGAGATCTGAGGATCACAGTTTGAGACCAGACTATGCCAAAAAAAAACAAAAAAAAAAAGCCCATGGGATTCTATCTCCAATTAACCAGCACAAAGCCAGAGAGAAAGTAAGGTTCAAGTGTTAGAGTACCATAGTTGAACAAAAAAGCCATGTAAGAATGCAAGGCCTGAGTTCAAGTCCTATTAGCATCACACGCATGTGCGCGCGCACACGCACACACACACACACACACACGCACACACATATACACACAAAGTTAACTATTATACATTATGCTCATAAATCACATCACTTTGTACCGAGTCAATTTATATGCTGATAAATTCAGTTTATGAGTTAAAAAGTCAGGGCCCTGTCTTCTGAAAGACTGGATAGTAAGCTTGCCCCTAAACTCTCTCTTCCCAGCTGCTGGAAGGAGAATCACTCTTCTTCTGAAACCACAAGTGATGTATAGGTTTACATTTTCTTAGAAAATTAGATCACCCAAGACCTGGAAACACAACAAATCAAAGAAAGGTTGGACAAATGGGATTGTATAAGGTTGCAGAGCTTCTGCAGGGCAAATGACATAGCTAGCAAGATCAATAGAAAGCCCACGGACTGGGAGAAGATCTTTACTAGCCATACAACGGACAAGGGTCTCATATCTAAAATATACTTGGAACTCAAAAAATTAAACCACCCAACAACAAATCCTCAAAGAAACAACTGCCCAATAAGTAAGTGGGCGAAAGACTTAAAGAGAAACTTCTCTGAAGAAGAAAGAAGGATGGCCAATAGACACATGAAGAAATGTTCAACATCCCTAGCCATAAAAGAAATGCAAATCAAAACAACATTGAGATATCACCTCACTCCAGTTAGAACAGCAAAAATCAAGAACTCTAACAACAACAGATGCTGGAGGGGATGTGGACAGAAAGGAACCTTACTTCATTGTTGGTGGGAATGTAAACTTGTTCAACCATTTTGGAAAGCAGTATGGAGGTTCCTCAAAAGACTTCACATAGAACTCCCCTATGACCCAGCAATCCCACTTTTGGGCATTTACCCTAATGTTTACAAAAAAGACCACACTAAAGCTACCAGCACAACTATGTTTATTGCAGCATTATTTACCATAGCTAAGATATGGAACCAACCCAGATGCCCCTCAATAGATGAATGGATCAAGAAAATGTGGTATATATACACAATGGAATTCTATGCCTCCATCAGAAAGAATGACATTGCCCCATTTGTTAGGAAATGGAAAGGCTTGGAAAAAATTATATTAAGTGAAGTAAGCCAGGCCCAAAGAAACATAGGTCCCATGGTTTCCCTTATTTGCAATATCTAGTATAGGTATGAGTCAAGCGGAAAAAGTCAGAGAATGTGATGTTAGGAAAACGAACCCTCAAATATGTATTTTAATGTTTTTGTTTCTTTCATGCATGTGTTTCTAACGCATTTATAAGATTATTTCTTGGTTGCTTTGTATGTCCCTCCCCCACAGTGTAACCCCTGCTTTCACTATATTTGATGTCAGTATAACATGTGGAGGAGATGGGGACAAACAAGTCGTTTAAGGATTCAGGTGGACCTGTTGCAACAATGAGAAGTACAAAATGTCATGTCAAAACCAGCTTTACAATGTCGGAGGGGGGGGGGAGGGGGGGTATGATTGGGTGGGGGGGAGGGGGGAGGCTGGGAAGGGAGGTGAAGGGTAAACAAAGGAGGAGGCTGCAATGCTTGGTAAGAAATGTATGCATTATCCTGACCATGTAATTGTAACCCCTCTGTACAGTATGTTCTCAAATAAAATAAAATAAAATTAAAAAAAAAAAAAAAAAAAAAGAAAATTAGATCACCCAAGTTCAGCCAATGCCTTGGGTTGTAGCTCTTTTGTATGTGGCTGATCTCAGCTCCCATTTGAGTCTTCCATGTTTTGCTCTCTGTTTTGTGTGTGTGTGTGTGTGTGTGTGTGTGATGGCGACTTTGAGGTTTTGACACTGCTTTAGTGTTCATTAGCTTTCTGACTTTAGGGAAGTCACAATACCTCTTGGGGCCAATTTCTTCATCCATTAAAGTTAATCAGGATGAAACCAGTTAACACATTCATTAGACTTTGAAGTTTTTTTGTTTTTTTTTAAGGTATGTACATGGTAGATGGAATTGTTCTTTCAAGGCAAGGTCTCCATAAGACAATTGTTGCAATAGAAAAGAAAAGGGATGTTGCAGCAACTACAGACCCTCACGCAGTAGACACCCCACACTGCCTGCCCATCACCCCCCAGTGGCCATTCTTGGTGGGATTATGGTTCATTCTGACTCGAGAAACTGCTGCCCTGAATGCCTGAATACTTCAGTGTCTCAGAGAAACGAGAGCCATGCTTTGAATATAGATGTTCAAACCAAAGTTTGAGCTTGAGGCATCTCACTTGCTAGGCAGGTCCTCTACCATTTGAGCCACGCCCCAGTCCTATTTTTTGCTTCTGAATAGACTGTTTTACCTTGTGATATGATTTGGAGGTTTAAATCCAGATAGCTGTCTGCTGTGGAGGTCACTATGTGTGAGTTACAGGGACAAAAAAAGTATTTTAAATGACTTCAGTGGCTTTTCATTGGGTCAAACAGAGTCAGGTTTTTGGCTTTTATTTTCTGCCAGTACTGGGGCTTGAACTCAGGGCCTAGGTTCTGTCCCTTAGTTTATTTACTCAAGGATGCCCGTATGCCATTTGAGCCACAGCTCCACATCTGGCTCTGTGTGTGTGTGTGTGTGTGTGTGTGTGTGTGTGTGTGTGTGTGTGTGTGTGTGTGTGGATTTAAGTGGAAAGAAGCAAGTGTACTTTCCTGCTCAGGCTGGCCTTGAACCACAATCCTCAAAGCTCAGCCTCCTGAGTAACTAGGATTACAGGTGTGAGCCACTGGCGCTCAGCCACTTGTTTGGTGTTGATAGATACTATTGAGACATTTCTCCATCTCAAGGGCAGCTCCTGGCACAACCTGCCTCCTCTAGAACTTACTACCCACTTCCTGACTTTTATGCTAAGCACTGTGTAAATAGAGCCAGAGGTGTGACCCATACCTTCTTCTCTACCACTCTTGCTGGTGGGCCCAGAAAACCAGGTGACTGATTAGTTACAGGCTGGCTGCAAACTAAAGATACTACATTTGCCTTCATCATGGCACCTGGAGGGCTTAAGGAAGAACTCCTCTAAGAACCTTCCCACTTAACCTATGGTCTGCCCTTTCAAAACTTAACAGATTAGCCCCTCATCCCCTTGATGCACTCTGTAAGAACTTCCCAGCACCAAGCATCTGCTACCTCTCTTGATTTTAGTGCAAAAGCTATGACCCAGTAACCTGGAATCCAGGGAAGCCACTCCACCAATGCACTGGCTGAATGACAGTGGCTCAGAACTCTGAGCTATTCCCTGTTGCCACCACCTTGTTACCCCTGCCTGCCAATCAGTTTTGCATCAATAAACTTTATGTTCAGCACTTTGCCAGATGAATGAGAAGAGAGCAGCTAAAGACTGATCTCTGACCTTGGCACATAAACAGCCTACAGATTGGTCTTGACAGTTAATAAAGGACAGGCCCAGCAATTCTCCAATGCCTTTTTGCCTTAATTAGATCCCAAGCATTCAATGGCTCTGGAGGAAATCTTTCATTTGGAGAGAAAGCCCCCTCTCCACCCCTACCTTGCAAGGCAGGCAGTCACATCTCCATTCATTCATTCATTCATTCAGACTGTCAATCATGGAAGCAGTTACAGGTGCTGACATCCATCCAAGCCCCATTACCTGTGCTCAGCACGGAGCTAACTGCTTTCAAGTAAAGTCACTGCAAGAATTCCCAAAGTCCACCTTGAGCTCTGTTGGAAGACAACTTGCAGGCAGGCAGGCAGGCTGAAGTGTATAAGCTTTTGTTGAATCCTGCTTCTGCTCTGTGGCCTTTGGCAAGTTATTTAACCTCTCTGCCCTCAGTTTCCTCTTGGGGGTTAATAACACCAACCTTTAGAAGTTGTCATCAAGTCTAAGTGAGACCATGTGTGTAGAGCAGTCCGCAAGCCACAGCTTAGCAGCTTACAGGGGCTTGCCTAACAGAACTCACCTCCCTCTCCCTCTCCCCTGTACTCTTCCAGTCTCTGGGGAGTCAGATGGAGTGCTCACACCCAATTCTTATCCTGAATAATGTCTGAGACCTGTTTTGGATGGTGCTCTGTTTCTCCATCTATAAAATGGGGAGTGCAGATCATCTTCCAGGGGCTCTGCAAAAGAGCATTAGCACAGAAGCCAAGGCTGCTGAGGAGGGCTGCTGGCAGGTGAGAGCCTGGTGGCAGCTTCAGGCTTGTCTTCAGATGCCACTGCATCCCTGGGGACTGCCTTTAATAATAGATACTGTAAAATTCCTGAAACCCACTTCATGCTATATTTGCTCACACAAGGAGGTTTATTCGGAGTGAATCATATTAATGTGCGGTTGCTTCATTTCATGCTGTGTGGTGCAAATCTCTTTGAGAGCCAGGAAAACAGCAGTCACTGGCAGAACATTGCCTGGCCTCACCCCAGTCCCACCCTGGCTGTGCCATCACAGCGTCTCGGAGCCCCCAGGCCTCTGGGCCACCTCTCACTCTCCTGACAGGGAGATTATAAAGCCTTCCTTTCAAGCATTTCTGTTTTATTACTTTTAATGCTCAATAGAAACCTTTGGGATAAGTGACTAGCTTTTGCTCTGTGTGTGTGTGTGTGTGTGTGTGTGTGTGTCCTGCGCGCATGCACATGAGCACATGTGCTGGGGCTTGAACTTAGAGCTTGGGTGCTGTCCCTGAGCTTTTTACTGCTGAAAGCTAGCTCTCTACCACTGTGCCACGGCTCCACTTCTGACTTTTTGATGGCTAATGGGAGATAAAAGTCTACTGGGGGCTGAGAACATGGCTTAGTGGTAGAGTGCTTGCCTAGCATGCATGAAGCCCTGGGTTTGATTCCTCAGTACCATGAAGCCCTGGGTTCGATTTCTCAGTACCACATAAACAGAAAAGCCTGGAAGTGGTGCTGTGGCTTAAGTGGTAGAATGCTATCCTTGAGCAAAAGAAGCTCAGGGACAGTGCCCAGGCCCTGAGTTCAAGCCCCAGTAATGGCCAGAAGAAAAAAAAAAGAGTCTAATGGATTTTCCTGCAATCCTTAGAGCTCACCTTGTTTTGTCTTTTTTTTTTGTTGGTCGTGGAGCTTGAACTCTGGGCCTGGGCGCTGTCCCTCAGCTCTTCAGCTCAAGGCGGGCACACTACCACTTGAGCCACAGCATTTACTTCCGGTTTTCTCGTGGTTTATTGGAGATAAGAGTCTCACAGACTTTCCTGGCTGGGCTGGTTTTGAACCTTGATCCCCAGATCTCAGCCTCCTGAGTAGCTAGGATTACAGGCGTGAGCCACCGGCGCCCGGCTCACTTACTTTCTTGAGTACCTAGGATTATAGGCACCGGCCTCCAGCACCTGGCCAGGCAAACCCTCTACCACCCAACTACCACTCCAGGCCTTTAATGCCTGTTCAAGACATGCTCTTCCCAGTGCCCTACCCTGTGACTTCAGTAAGATTTGTTTATTTATTTTTGTTGTTGTTGTGGGGCTTGAACTCTGGGCCTAGGGTGCTTGTCCCTGAGCTCTTCAGCTCAAGGTGAGAGCTCTACTACTTAAGCCACAGCGCCACTTCTCGTTTTCTGGAGATTAATTGGAGATAAGAGTCTCATGGACTTTTCCTGCCCAGGCTGGCTTTGAACCTTGATCCTCAGATCTCAGCCTCCTTAGTAGCTAGGATTACAGGCAGGAACCACCGGCGCTTGGCCTCAGTAAGACGTCTTAAGGGCTCAGAATTTGCCAGGTCTTTTGAGATCTCCTACTTCAATCTCCTAAGGCCCAAGTGGATTCCACACTCAGCACAGAAACAATCTTCATTCAGATCTTCAACTCAAAAAACAAATCCCACTCATTTTCCCCGTGGCTCGTATGCGCCAATCAACCATTGTGGCCTGAACTTCCCATCGCCCTGCAGGCCCTTGTCAGTGCAGAGCTAGCCTCAGGAGCTGTGGTGGACAGACTGAAGTAGTCAGACAGGAATGTTCGTCATCAAGCCATTCTTTGGAAGCCTGGCCTTTTGCTGGAAGCTTCCCAAGTGCAGGTATGTACAAACACATTTTAAAACCACTGATGATGTATAAAACCATACTTAGACTCTGACATTCACATCTTCACTCACTACTCTTTCCTCCTTTTTTGAAAAATTAAGCCTATAGAAAGTTAAAAGAAGGCTGGTGGCTCACACGTGTCATCCTAACTACTCAGGAGGCTGCGATCTGATGATTTCAGTTCAAAGCTAGCCCAGGCAGGAAAGTCCATGAGAATCTTATCACCAATTAACCACCGAAAACCAGAAGTGGAGCTGTGGTTTAAAGTGGTAAAGCACTAGTCTTGAATGAAATTGCTCAGGGACAGCACCTAGGCCCACTTAGTAGAACACCAACCAATGCATGAGAGCATCAGATACCAAATTTAGTCCTGGTCTTGGACAAAAAGGAAAAGAAAAAAGAAACAAGATATTAAAATTTCCTTTACTTAGATTTTCCCAAGTAGCATTTTGGAAAATCTATTTTTTCTCTCTTTCCTCCTTTGCCTCTTCCTTCCTCTTCCCTCCCCCTCTCCATATTACATACTGTGGTATGTAATGCATGCACACACGTGTGTAATTGTTTTGTTTTTGTTGGATATGGGGCTTGAACACTGGGCCTGGGCATTGTCCCTCAGCTCTTCAGCTCAACGCTAGCACTCTACCACTTGAGCCACAGCACCACTTCCGGTTTTCTGGTAGTTTATTGGAGATAACAGTTTCATGGCCAGGAGCTGGTGGCTCACACCTGTAATCCTAGCTACTCAGGAGGCTGAGACCTGAGGATCACAGTTCAAAGCCAGCCCAAGCAGGAAAGTCCATGAGACTCTTATCTCCAATAAACCACTAGAAAACCAGAAGTGGTGCTGTGGCTTAAGTGGTAAAGTGCTCGTCTTGGGCTGAAGAGCTGAGGGACAGTGCCCAGGTCCAGAGTTCTAGCCCCATGACTGACACTCGCCCCCCAAAAAAAGAAAAAAAAGAGTTTCATGGACTTTCCTGCTGGGGCTGGCTTTGAACTGAAATTCTCAGATCTCAGCCTCCTGAGTAGCTAGGATTAGTAGCAGGTGTGAGCCACTGATGTCCAGCCAAATTGCGAAGTTTTGTACAAGGATTTATTCACTAGGTGACTCAGCATGAGCAGGTGGGGCCTTTCTCATTAAGCCCTTCTCCGGAGGATGGAGCTTAGGATAGGCGTTTATGGGATGGGTACAGGTTGGTCTGGGCTCAGGGGAAAGCTGACTGGAGGTTAGGAAAGTGGTGCTATCTCAGGCTTTTCACTACAGAACTCGTGGCTCTTCACAGGACCTACATCCAGATAAAGGGTGGCCCGTGTGCTCTGACATAGAAAGGTCACCTATTTGATGCTGACGCAGACCTAAGTGAAGGTATGTGGTTTCAACCAGTTTGAGCTATCTCTAAGTGACACTGGGGTTTTAGATTTCAGGCCCAAAGTCCAGGAGTTCCATGTTCCATCTGTCCACTCACCCTTATCCACCAAATAAAGAGACATTGTAAAGGGCAGAGAGAGGAGGTTTATTATATAGCAGCTATGGGAAGATGGCCCTCCAGTACATCTTCAGTCATCTCCAGGAGTACAGATATTGGCTTCAGGTTAAATAGGCAGAATTGAAGAAGGGGGTGAGAAAGGTATGCAAAATTAAACTAGTCCTGGCTAACATAGGGCTTGGTTGATCATTATTTCAGCCCTTGTGCTTGGAAGAATACGGGCCACATTGGTATTCTACCATTGGAACAGGCACAGCCTGCCTGGCGGGTGGACTGCTGAGCTACTGGCTATTTTCTTTAAGATGATGAGGCTGGCATTTGTTGTTTGAAGGGCAGTTCGCTTCCTGTCACAATAGTTGTCAGCAAATTCTATCTTTCTTGGAAGCACAAGGTGATTGTAGAGTGACTGAAATGGAGACTGGCTCAGATCAAACAGCAGAGAGGCAAAAGGTGGCTACCTGATGCCCAGTTTTTAAGTAAATTCATAGGCCCAGCCAAAACAGCTTTTGAACTGCCTTATACATAAGCGAGGCTGAAAATCAGTTTAGGGAGCCATTACTGTGACCCACACACATCAGCAGTGCCATCTATAGTAAAGCTAATGGGAGTGCTTTGCTTAGCTAGGTAACTTTAATTTTTTTTCCAGTACTGGAATTTGAACTCAGGACTGGCACTCTCCCATTTGAATCATGGCTCATCTTTCACCTTTTTGGTGGCTATTGGAGATTAATAGTCTCATAGACTTTTCTGCCAGGGCTGGCTTGGAATTATAATCCTCATATCTCAACCTCCTGAGGCCCTTAGCTAGGTAACTTTGAAAGCTGATGAAAAAAGCAAGGGACTAAAAGCAAGCAAAAATAGAGGGTTTATTCAGGGCTCCCCTCAGTTTCAATAATCAATAAATACTTGTGCGTTGTCCCTCAGGGACCAGTATTATCTCTCACCACAGGCAAAAAATAAGAAATTAAATGTTGATCCAGTACTGTATAATATAAAGTCCATTCTCTTGCTTGCTTGCTTGCTTCCTTCCTTCCTTCCCTCCCTCTCTCCTTCCTTCCCACTCTTCCTAGGCCTAACACATGCTAGGCAAGCACAACCACATTACCAGCCAAGTACAAGGTCAGGCTCTATGATGTGCTCAGTACTCTCTAGCCATCTCAGCTGAACTTCTTGATTCCCCAGGCATAAGCTGGTGGCACCCACCTTGCAGCAGCCATGGGCATCCAGCATTGCCTGGCCTCTCCTTGGACATGCCTCCAGCACCATGGTATGTCCGAACAGAAGTCTTGACACCTCCCCTTCCCCATCCCAGGAACAGCAGCACCTGCCCCTTCCCTCCCAGCCCCTCATCTTCACTCTAGAGCTTGGCCTACCACAATCCTCAGATCTCAGCCTCCTGAGTAGCTACAAGTAGGAGCCACTGGTACCTGGCATCCTTTTATTTTTCTAATAACAAGTGCTTGTTTTTTAAGAAAAATGTTTTAGAATAAAAATGGGCAATATGTAGTTATTAATAGCAGAGTGAAAACTACAAAAAAAATAGGGACCAGTGGTCTAGCTCAGTGATACCATGCTTGTCTAGTATACGTGAAGCCCTGGGTTCCACCCCCAGCAAGGAAAAACAAACAAACAAAAACAAACAGGAAAAAACAGAAGCAGAGGAGAGAGAAAAAGAGAAGAGAGAGAGAGAAAAAAAAAACCCTTCCATAACTCTACCACTTCTGACATCCACCATGGCTGTCTGTCTAGACAGCAGCCCCCCTCTACGCCTTCACCTCAAAGTGCTCTTCTCCTGCGGCTTCCTCCATGATTCTGGCTCTTTCTCTGTTTTCACTAACTCTGATTTATCCTATGGCCCTGACTTCAGCATGGCCTCCATGTTGGCCATTCCCTCATTGAAATGCTCCCTTTTGCGTTTCTGTTTCAAAGTTGCTGCTACATGTCTATGCATGATGCCTGTGGGTGGCCGGAACCAAAGCTCTTATTCCTCACTCCAACCTCTGAAATCTCCTCTTCCTTCTCTTGATTAAAGACCTAATTATGGCACTAGCCATCCCCCAGCCCTCCTGGCCATAGTTAGGTTATAGCTAGAAACCTGGATGTTATTCTCCGTTTCTCACCTTGCTGCCTCCCTCATTTGGGTACCCATTCGACCTGTTGTACTGGTTAGATGTGTCCCCATCTGTCCCCGCCTTCCTCAGCATTGTTCATTCTGTCTTGCTTACCTCATGCCTCTTGCTCTGCTCTGCACATCTGCCACACTCCCCTGGCATTCTCTCCAGAGATCACTTGCCTAAGTGTCCATATTTTCGTCTTTAAAATTTCCTCTGTGACCCTTTGTTGAGTGCGAGGTAAGCTCAGCTGTTAAAGAGAAACAGACTGGATGGCATTTCTAATTTTTTAAAAAATCTGTGTATGTGATACTGAGGAATCGAACCCAGGGCTTCATGCATGCTAGGCAAGCAATCTACCAACTAAGCCACATTCCCAGCCCCAGCTTCAGGATTTGCTAAGGGAGCAAGGTATCCAGGAGGAATTTGGATAAACAAGTTTAAGGCTTGAAAGACCATTGGGAGATACTTGTGTATTACTGACACGGAGAGAAAAAAATGTGTGCTTATTCACACTTTGGCAGTTCTCCAGTGGTCTATAATCATTGCTGTGCCTTTGAATCACCAGATTCCCACCTCTTCACAGCAGCTGGCAGCCCTGCGCCCTTTGGCTGTCACTCCCTCCTCTTATCCAGGTGGGCCTGGTTTCTGGGGGGGTTTGAAGCTCCCTCCTGCCTGCAGCCTGCACTTCCAGGGCCAGAGCCATGGCTTCTCACTGAATTGTTCCACAGACCTAGACTGAAGAGCAAGGAGAGGCAAGGGGGATTGGCCAGGCAAGACCTGAGACCGGCTAGGTGGAGACTCCCAAGTGACCCGGAGTCAGCAGATAGGGTGGGAAGTAAAAAAAAAAAAGTCAATACAGCTTTTGCTGTATTGGACAAAAGGGTCAAGGACTCAACCGCAACAGACTAGTATGAAAATGCAGGACCCACTGTTAACAATCCATAAGAGCTGGGCATAGTGGCACACCTTTGTAATTCTAGCCACTTGGAAAGAAGAGATTGGGAGGATCACAAGGAAAGCCCAGGCTCCGCCCTCTGCCCCCCCAAAATGCTCAAAACCCCATTTCAACCAGAAGTGGGTTGAGGTGGTGTGCATCTGTTATCCCAGGTGGGAGGTTGAGGTGAGAATGATCATGGTTCCAGGCCAACCTGGCCTGACTGGGTGGAGAACCTGGACCAAGTTGGAGGGAGAGCTTCATGTTTAACAGTCATGTCTTGACCTACATTTAGTCCCTGCCTAGGCTTTGTCAGTTACATTTCACATCACAGATCAATAATGGTACTTTGTAAACCGGACTCTAGTGGTTGGGCTGAATGGAGAATCCAGACTCGACATGAGGGACAATTAGAGACAGGTAATCATTCTTGCTCATTTCTTGGTGCATTTGGGTAATACTTCTTGTCCCTTGGATTTATTTGCACTTGGGTAGTGCTCTTCATAGAACACTCAGGAGGCAGATGCAGTCATGAATGAGCAATGGAGCCATACGTTCCTATTTAGCTGCAGTGCCCCCCATGCTGGGGCCCAGAGAGGTGGAATGGGAGAGGAAGCCACTGTGAGCCTCAGGCGTTTGCACTGACTGTTCCTTCCGCCTGGAAGATGTCCTGTGAGGGAGTCACCTTCAGCTCTGTTTATTGTGTCCTGGCCATAGGCCAGGTGCATTGCCGCTGTGCTAAGTGTTTAGAATACACAAGTTACTGCAAGGAACTTATAACTTAGTAAGCTCCATTGAAGGTTGGCCTTAAAGGGAGTAAGGGTGCAGAGTGTGTGAAAGGTTTGACGCTGTGGATTACATCAGAGTTCCTTCCCCCATTCTCCACAATGAACCTATAGTCCCAGCCCTGATATTTTCCTCCCAAGAGGAGAAATCTAAACTCACAGAAAGGGGCTGGGAAGTTGGCTCAGTGGTAGAGCGTTTGCCTTGCATGCATAAGGCCCTGGGTTCGATTCCTCAGCACCACATAAGCAGAAAAAAAAAAGCCAGAAGTGGTACTGTGGCTCAAGTGGTAGAGTGCTGGCCTTGAGCTGAAGAGCTGAGGGACAGTGCCCAGGCCCAGAATTCAGGCCCCATGACCAGACCAAATAAAACAAAATAAAATAAATTCACAGAAAGGAAGAACGAATGGGTGAATGCAATTTGAGCTTACTGCAGGTGAACGTGCCAGGCTTGAGCTTTTGGTCAAGGCTACTGGTCCATATCTCAGATTATGGCTATCGGTCCCAAAGCTTGGGTCATGCATGTTCCATTGACTGTAGCCAAGAGACAATGTCTACTCATAAATCCACTCACTACAACACAGTGAGGCTGCTGTGTTTGCACCTGGGAAATTCACCACCAACCCTAATTCTACTTCTGTTCTTGTGCTAGTACTGGGGCTTGAACTCAGGGTTTTTTGTTTGTTTTTTCCCTCAAGGATGGTGTTCTATCATTCACTCTACAGCTAGCTCCACTTTTGGCTTTGTTGTTGTTGTTGATCATGGGGCTTGAACTCAGGGCCTGGGCACTGTCCCTGAGCTTTTTCACTGAAGGTTAGTGCTCTACCATTTTGAGCCACAGCACCACTTCTGGTTTCCTGGTAGTTAATTGGAGAGAAGTCTTATGGATTTTCCTGTCTTCAATCCTCGATCCTCAGAGCTCAGCCTCTTGAATAGCTAGGATTACAGGCATGAGCCACTGGTGCCTGGTTATTTTGGCTTTTTGGTTAACTAGAGGTAAGATTGTCTGCCTGGGCTGGCTTTGAACCAGAATTCTCATCTCAGCCTTCTGGGTAAGTAGGATTACAGGTATGAATTACTGGTGCCTCTTAAACAAGGCCCCCAGGTCATAATCTGAAGATTAAGAAGCACATTAACGAGGTGAAACAAGTCGTGTCTGTGCTGTGGGTACTGGCAGGGGGATGGGTGAATGGAGAGGGTGAAGAAGGATAAAGGTCAAAATACTTGATGTATGTGAAAATGAAACAATGAAGCTCAGAGATTGGTTTGGGAAGGGGACATGGGAGGAGGGAATGACTGGTCAAGGTACACTGTTGGCATAAATGTCAAAATGAACCCCCCCCCCCCACAAGTAATTGATGCACACAAAAAAAATTCTGTCTCAATGCAGCCTGGCTCTGAAAATAGCAGCTGCAGCTCCAAACCAAAGAACAGGTCTTTGTGAGCAGAGTGAAAGAAACTGTTTATGCTGAATTCATCTTTTAACCCACCAAGAACTCACTAATGTCTTCAGAAAAAGTACAAGAATCAACTATGACAGCCAGCTATCTCAACACATTAGGTTTTGTCTTCCTATTGAGTTTCCAGCATCTTAAAATTCTAGCCAGAACCCAAGGGTATAAAGTGATATGAAGCAAGGTAGGAGGCTGATTGTAGACCATGGACGGGGGCCAGGCTCAGGATTAACCAGGCAAGAGTAGGTGAATCACCTTTGCAGTTTACAGTGTGCAGTCTTGGGGTGACTCAGGTTACACCCAGACTCTAGGCAAGGCCTTCAAGAACATGTCTTTGTTCTACTAGCTCCACTGCACCTGTCACAAATGAAACCATTCCTCATTTTTCACACATTGAATTTCTTTCCTCAGCCAAACTGCCACCACTTTAGATGTCAGACTGAGAGTCCTACCAGTATGTGTGCAGAGGTCATGCTGTGTTCCACCTTGAGCATGTGACTGTCTTCTGCCCACCACGACTCTGTGCAAAGTCCTTCCCAATCTACTTGGCTCTACTTGGTTGCAGAGCTTAGCAGATGGCAGGGAATAAAAGGGAGCAGGGCAGGAAAGGACTCATCTTTTTAAACTCAAAGACCAAATCAGGTGCCAAGAAAGGGGAATAAAAACTGTTCTTATTGCTTTGATATGCTGTAAACAGGCCAAAGGATGGTTTTTCGTGGATCATGTTAATATATCCAATTCTTCACTTCAAAAGATACTACTCTGGAAGCTGAAATCTGGAGGATCATGGTTCAATGCCAGCCCATGCAAAAGAAACGAAACCAAGAGCTAGCACCAAGTGTGCTCAGTGTTGTTATGTTCCTGGTTCCAGGCCACTTTGTGTACATTTGTATACATACAACATTTACCTCTGTTTATTTACATATTGAAACCTCCATTCAAATCAGTGCCTCTGATTCCAGTCTATCACCACAAGGTTTATTCTAGTCCTTTCCCTTCTGTACAACTCTTTTCCAACAGTGAAGAAGCCAGAAATAGAGGTGTGTCTCAACTGGTAGAATGCTAGCACTGAGCACAAAAGCTCAGGAAAGCATGTAGGATGTAGGACCTGAGTTCGGCCCTAGGACTGGTATACACACACACACATACGCGCGCGCGCACACACACACACACACACACACACACACACACACACACACACACACACGTTTACTGTACATTAAAACAGACTGGATCACTAAAGTGATATTTCTTTTCTTTTTTTTTGATCATGGGGCTTGAACTCTGTGCCTAAGCGCTATCCCTCAGCTCTTCAGCTCAAGTTCCGCTCTACCATCTGAGCCACAGCACCACTTCGGGTTTTCTGAGTGGTTTATTGGAGATAAGAGTCTTGCTGACTTTCCTGCCTGGGCTGGCTTTGAACTGCAATCCTCAGATCTCAGCCCCCTGAGTAGCTAGGATTACAGGTGTGAGCCACCAGCACCCGGCATATTTCTATCTTTATTTTGCTAGTACCAGGGTTTGAACTCAGCCTCATGCTTGCTTGACTGTCATTCTACTACTTTCTACTACTTGAACCACACTTCCAACCCAACTTTTTTTTTTGTCAGTTGTGGGGCCTGAACTCTGGGCCTGGGCACTGTCCCAGAACTTCTTTTGCTCAAGGCTAGCACTCTACCATTTGAATCATGGCCCCACTTCTGGCTTTTCTTGTTTATATGGTACTCAGGAATCGAACCCAGGTCTTCATGCATGCTAGGCATTCTACCACCGTGCAACATTCCCAACCCTTATTTTTTTGAAACAGGGTCTTGTTATGTAGCACAGGCTAGACATAAACTTGCAATTATCCTACCTCAGACTCTCAAGTGTTGTGATTATAATTGTCATTCTCTACCATGCTCAGATTAGGGAAAGCATCCATGAACAAGTAAGATCTCATTTTGAAGTGTACAATCTTCAAATATGTGAAAAAGAAGGGACATAGATTTTTCTAACCAGGGAGAAGTACACAAAAACACAGAGGTAATGGTAAGTCATATTCAAGTAACTATAAACAGGAATCAAGGTATTGTGTGTAGCTAGGGCCATTTGGTAGAAGATAACAAATACATTTAATTTTGAAATAATGTGGAAATCTCTCTTCAGTAGAAATAACCTTTACTGTCAACGACCCCATTGTGCTTTTTCTGTGTATGTGGTACTGAGGAATCGAATCCAGGGCTACATGCATGCTAGGTAAGCACTCTACCACTACGTCACTTTCCCAGCCCTTGAACAACTTTTGTTGGAAGTGCTTGGATACATGTCAAAAGGTCTCAGAAGCCAGGAGTGCCGAGTTTGAGACTAGCTTGAGAAAAATGAAAAGGGAGAATAGAAAGCTTCTTTTTTTACTGGTCCTGGAATTGAACTCAGGGTCTGGGTGCTGTCTCTGAACTTTTTCAGCTCAAGAATAGTGCTCTATCACTTTAAGCCACAGCTCCATTTCCAGCTACTTTCTGGTAAGAGGTAAGAGTCTCATGGACTTTTTTGCACTAGCTGGCTTTGAACCCTGAACCTCAGATCTGTCTCCTCAGCGGCTAGAATTACAAGTGTGAGCTATAGGTGCCTAGCTTAGAACGTTTTTTCTTTTTTTTGTCGGTCATGGGGCTTGAACTCTGGGCCTGAGCGCTGTCCCTCAGCTCTTCAGCTCAAGGCTACTTGAGCTACAGTGCCACTTCTGGTTTTCTGGTGGTTTATTGGAGGTAAGAGTTTCACGGACTTTCCTGCCCGGGCTGGCTTTGAACAGCAATCCTCAGATCTCAGCCTCCTGAGTAGCTAGGATTACAGGAGTGAGCCACTGGCACCTGGCAAATGCTTTTCTTTATGCTAGAATGTCAACCAATCACTGTGGGCCATTCTAGTAATAATCCAGTCAAGAAACTAGTGACATACTCAAGTACCAAATCAAATCTTTGATAAGCAAGTTTCAAAGCATCTCCCTACAAAGTACTTACCTGGAGATACTATCTCACCTAAGTAAAATCACCAAAATGGTGATTACAGGCGTTTGTATCACCCAACACAATGGAAGATAGCACCATTTCTGATATTTTTGCCAAAATGCCTAACCTGAACCAAGATCTGAGCTGACTGTTACAAATGCAATCTCAAATGTGAAGGTTAAGGAAGCAAGGCTGCAGGAGACTGAGACATAAGGATGTAGTGTTAACACAAGGGGGTCTGTGTGTGAAAAGAGAGTGGACTCTATAGACTACAGTGATGTCACCAAGTTCTTACTTTGAAGGATCCATATCGTAAGAGGTAGAATGTCTTTAGATACAGAAATCACAAATTACACGGGTGTGTGAGACATTCCCTTGCAATTTATTTGTACATAGTTCAGAAAAAAAATTCACAATTTCCGCAACAACCTTATATCATACTTTTCTCCAAGTCTAGATACTTGCTACTCAGGGAGCTGAGATCTGGAGGGTTGAGGCCAGCATAGGCACAAGTTTGTTAGCTCCCGTCTCCAAAATATGGGCTGGGAGGGTGGCTCAGTGGTAGACTGCTTCCTAACATGCATGAAGTCCTGGGTTCGATGCCTCAGTACCACATAAACAGAAAAAGCCAGAAGTGGCACTGTGGCTCAAATGGTAGAGTGCTACCCTTGAACAACAAAAAAACAAACAAGTTCAGGGTCAGTGCCCAAGCCCTGAGTTCAAGCTGCAGGACTGGCATTCACTTACCAAATACGAGATGTCAGGCTGAAGTCTCAGGATGGTTTTTTCAATTACTTTTTTTTTTTTTGGTGCTAGTCCTGGGGCTTGAACTCAGGGTCTGGGTGCTGACATCGGGACTTTTTTCTCAAGGCTGGTGATCTACCCTGTAAGACACAGCTCCCCTTCTGAGTTTTTATAGTAACTGGAGGTTAAGAGTCTCAGGACTTCCCTATCTGGGCTGGCTTTGAACTGTGATCCTCAGATTTAAGCCTCTCCTGAGTTAGAATTACATTATTTACTTTGACACCGGGTCTTGTTAATATAGCATCTTATGCTTTAGCCTTCAGTGTTGGGATTAAAGGTTTATGACTCCTTGCCAGCAGGATACATTTTGATGTTCTTCCTAGGGAGAAAAAAATCCTAAAACAGATAATCCTTTCAAACTGCTTCCCTTGTGGACTTAGTAAGTCTTCTAGTCATTTTTGTATGTATAAACTGCAACTGCACAGCACAGATACTATTATGGTTTTATTACTTTGCTGGCAACAGACCTCCAGGGCTTTTTGTATGCTAGCATGCCTCTACTACTGAGCTACAATCCCAGCCATTCCGTGTTTGTAACTTACTCCACCAGGTGTCAGTGGCTCATACCTGTAATCCTAGCTACTTTAGAAGCTGAGATCTGAGGATTAAGGTTTGAAGCCAGTCCAGGAAGGAAAGTCATGACTTTTTTTTTTTTTTTTGGTTGGTCACAGGGCTTGAACTCTGGGTCTGGGCACTGTTCCTCAGTTCTTCAGCTCAAGGCGAATGCTCTACCACTTGAGCCATAGTGACACTTCTGCCATTTCTGGTTTCTGGTGGTTAACTGGAGATAAGAGTCTCACAGACTTTCCTGCCCAGGCTGGCTTTGAATCACCATTCTCAGATCCCAGCTTCTAGAGTAGCTAGGATTACAGGCATGAGTCACTAACACCCAGTGGAATTGTGAATTTACAAACAAGGAATGGCTGGGGATTGTAGCTCAGTAGTAGAGGCATGCTTAGTATGCTGTGCCTTGCTTCCATGAGACTCTTATCTCCAATAAACTATTCAGAAGAAGCCAGAAGTGATGCAGTGGCTCAAGTGGTAGAGTACTATCCTCGAGCAAAAAAAGCTCAGGGACAGTGTTAAAGCCCAGAGTTTAAGCCCATACAATTCCATACTTCAGTTTTAGTTATAGAATGGTAAGGCAGATTGAAAATTCAAAAGGGGTTACAGGGGAGGCTCAGTGGTAGGGTGTCTGCCAATGAGCATAAAGTGTTACATACCCAGTCTCGGTGTCACACAAGAAAAAAAAATACAAAAGAAGTTCAGAAAAGTATATATTAATAAACTTCACAAATAAAAAATACAAATTATGTATTCTGAAGTCTTAGGATGCTTGAATTCTTAAACTGTTCAACATCAAGGGCCTGCTGTTTTATGGAAGCTCTTCTTAAAAAACCCCTGAATGTACTTAGCTGGTGTCATGTCAGGAGCGGGTGCTGGTCAGCTGGTGGCAGGCACCAGTGGCTTGCAGTATTTGCACTGGATCCAGACCCGGTACATTGTCAGCTGTTTCCCTCGGTTCACTTGTAGTCGGCGATCCACCAGGTTTTGTACCTTTTCTAGTCCCGCTGTAGTGAAAAGTGCATCTAGCTCATCTGAGTGGGAAAGAGGAGATATATATTTTCCCCTGAAGAAAATGCATTTCTTACATTAACTTCCCAAGTAAAACAGATCTGAGACTGCTGTGATAATGCATTTACTAGCTAGTTGTTCAGGACAGGTTGGGGAAAACACCCTTCCTGGAAGGGCAGCCTAGAACCTACAGATGTCTGAGGGGAAGGAGTTTTGTTTTTTTGTTTTTTTTTGGGTCCGGTCGTGGGGCCTCAACTCTGGGCCTGGGCGCTATCCCTCAGCTCTTCAGCTCAAGGCTAGCGCTCTACCACTTGAGCCACAGCGCCACTTCCGGCTTTTTTTTTTTTGCTTATGTGGTGCTGAGGAATCGAACCCAGGGCCTCAGGCATGCAAGGCAAGCGCTCTATCACTGAGCCACCTTCCCAGCCCAGGGGAAGGAGTTTTTAAGAAGGTAAAAACAAGTCAGTTTTTATCCCTTAGGCCCAGGCTGTATGAGCAACCTTAAATTATTTGAAAAAATTCAACCTGAAATGGTGGCACAGGTCTATAATACCAATTCTTGGGAAGTTGAGGCAGCTGGGCTTCACAGCAAGACCCTCTTTTAATAACAATAGCACTCCTAAAAAACACCACCAAATTATATGAAAAAATCTACATATGAATATGTTAAAACTACATATATGTATATATATGTGTGTATATATGTATATATGGGTATACATACATACATATATATATATATATATATATATATACATACATACATACATACATATATATATTTGTGTCAGTCATTGTGCCTGAACTCTGGGCCTGGGTGCTGTCCCTCAGCTCTTCAGCTCAAGGCTAGCATTCTACCACTTGAGCTACAGCGCCACTTTTGGCCTTTTCTGCTTATGTGGTGCTGAGGACTTGAACCCAGGGCCTCATGCATGCAAGGAAAGCACTCTACCACTGAGCCACCTTTCCAGTCCCCTAAAACAATATTTTACTGGAGAGCTTCCATTGCTTTAGCCAAAGACTCAGCATCTGTGACCCAATAAAGTAATGGGGAATATGCAAGTTCTCATGGAGGCCCAGCCTGTGGACAGGGAAGGCAATAGAGGCAAGCAGCTCCTGAAGCTTAGGGGAAGTGACTTACCTTGATACAGCTCTACCTAAAGCCCAGCCTCATGCACAGGTTAACAGTACTAGAGATGAGTCATTAAACAAAAAGTAGGTTCCCATTTTGGACAAAATGATAGGGCAAAACTATGGCTAAAGGATAGCACAAGGTAGGGCTGGACTGGGGACAGTAAGTGGTTCAGAATGGCTCCAGGATAGTGGGGGAGGGGGCAGAAAAGGGGCCTGCAGGGAAAAGGCAGCCTACAAGGCAGGAGGGTCAGATGATTTTCCTTCTGAAAAATATGCCAAAGATGACATATCCAACTTGGTAGTTCAGGTATTTTTAGCAAAAATAAAGATAATATTTTTCATACCCTGTGTGAAGAAGTAAACTCTGGTGCCATCACCTCTCACATAGAAATTTCCAGACAGACACTGACCTGCAGGGTGACAGGGTAAAAACAAGAGAAAGATTCAAATACTTCTTGATAATTGAATATGCAACAAGACACTGATTTCATGAGTGGAACCTACAAAAGATCAGGCAGCAACATGGGACTGAATTTCAGTACAGATGTCTTTTTAAGTCTGCAGCCTAGATAGAATTATTTGATAAGACAGTATGTTTTGACTTTTCCTCTCTCTGATAAAGCTAATGACAGTTTCTTTTTGAGACAGGGAGGCCATGTAGCCCTCACTGTCCATATACTCACAATCATGCCTCCATTCCTGTTACACACTACCATGCCCAGGCCTCCAATTTTGTCAAAAGAAAAACCAAGCAATACAACTGACTATAGAGAAACCTGACTGGGCACTAGTACCATTTTTGTGACAGCTCTCTCACATGTCTCTCCTTGTGCCCACATGCAAATTCGTGCCTGTGATGAGTCCTATTGTTCTTCTTTCTTTTTTGGTTGGTTGTGGGGCTTGAACTCTGGGCCTGGGTGCTGTCCTTTAGCTCTTCAGCTCAAGGCTAGCTAACACCTAAGCCACAGCGCCACTTCTGGTTTTCTGGTGGTTAATTGGAGATTCCTGCCCAGGATGGCTTTGAACCGTGATCCTCAGATCTCAGCCTTCTGAGTAGCTAGGATTACAGGCGTGAGCCACCAGAGCCCAGCTTTCCTATTGTTCATATCATGGACATCCCCCTTCCCTTCTGCTAATTCTACTGCATTACAATTCAGCATGTAATTATTATTGCTGTTATTTTTATCAGTCATGGAGCTTGAACTCAGGGTCTGGGCACTGTCCTTGAGCTCTTTTGCTCAGGGCTGGTGCTCTACCACTTGAGCTAGAGCTCTACTTCCAGCTTTTTCTCAGTAGTTTACTGGAGATAAGATTCTCACAGACTTTCTACCCAAACTAGCTTTGAACCTGTGAGCTTCAAATCTCAGCCTCCCGAGTAGGATTACAGGTGTGAGCCACCAGCACCCGCCCCGCAGATTTCAGCTTCTTGAATAGCTACAGGTGTGAGCCACTTACACACACACAGCTGCATTGGCAGGGTTTTGCCTGGGCTCTTACAATCCTACTTGAGCTTCCCCATGTTCTGGGATAACAGCATTTTGTCAAGCCACTGGCTGAGATGGAGTCTTGAGAACTTTTGTTCAGGCTAGTCTCTAACTCTGTATGATTACCCAATCTCTGCCTCCCAAGTAGCTGAACCACAATGACTAGCCATCTGTCTTTTAACTTGTGTGTGTGTGTGTGTGTGTGTGTGTCTGTTTATCTGTCCTGGGGCTTGAACTCAGGGCCTGGGAGCTGTCCCTGAATTTCTTTTGCTCAAGGCTAATGCTCTCCCATTTGAGCCACAGTCCTATTTCCAGCTTTTCTTTTTGAGTAGTTTAGTGGATGTAAGGGTCTCGTGGGGACTTTTCTGCCTGGGTTGCTTTGAACCTTGATCTTCAGATCTTGGCCTCTTGAGTGCCTAGATGTGAGCACTGATGCCTGGCTCTTTTAATTTTTTAATGACACTTGTTTTACACATTGAAAACTATTTGTGTAATGAAATATCTTTCTAAAAACAGCTCTTCTAAAGTAGTTATTTCCAAAAATAAGAATACCTAGATTATACAATCCTTATTATGTGTCCTTCAAAAATATATCACCCCTCTACTGCCAATATTCGAAGGCTTTACATAATGGTTTTATGGTCTATGGCTTCTTTCTACTGACCCATCTAACCATCATTTTTTAAAGAATAATTTTTTTTGAGACTAAGTGATTACATAATTTTAACAGTATTGTAGGATAGTGACAGTTAACGTCACAAACACATTTTGACCTTCACAAGGCAAATTGTCGTTATCTTGGTCTATAAAGTTTGTGAATTCTATAAGCTTTGACAACGTAACTATTTCTTCCATGTTGGGTGATAGTACATTTCTTTCCTTTTGCTTAGTGTAAGCCGTTCCCTTTTTCCCTCTCATTGCCCTCCCTCCCATTGCTGCCCTTGAGGTGCTTAGTTCATTTCCATCAATGTCCAGTACAGCTGATGTGCCCCTCTGTTGTATTCCCCCCATCCCCCGCCAGCAAAACCATCATTTTGATTATAATAACACAGTACCTTTTTTAAATCGGAGCTGAGCCATGTCATAGCGACCATAATCTCGCAGAAGCATCATCCCTCCAGGCTTTAGAAGTTTGCTCAGTCTACTGATAGCTTTTTGCATCCTGAGGGGCAGTAGAGCATGATGAGATCAGCCTTCTTAGGGCAGAGTTCCTTTTCCCTATAGCACATCCAAACCCTCACACCAGCATGGAAACAGCAACCCCTGTCTCACTTCAGTGGGAATAGGTCAAAGACAACCTGTTCTACTGTAGGGCTCTGTGATGGGGAAAATTCCACATTCTTTTTTTCTGTGCCAACAATGGGGCTTGAACCCCAGGTCTGCACACTGTCCTTGAGATCCTTTTTGCTCAAGACTAGCACTGTACTACTTGAGCCACAGTAACACCTCCGGCTTGTTCTGAGTAGTTTACTGATGATGAGTTTCACGGACTTTCCTGCTTGGACTGGCTTCAAACCATGACCCTCAGCCCATAGCCTCCTGAGAAGCTAGGATTACAGGCATGAGCCACCAGCGCCTGGCTTCCACATTCTTCATTTAGCCCACAGCCTCCTGATCTTGGGATTGCCAACTGTTTTTGCCCTGTGCTTCTGTGGAAGTCTGAGAGCCTTAACCATCCACTGTGGGGAACACCAGCAATTCATCTGCCCCAGTAGCCAGCATAAAACAACCTCAAAAAGTTATATGGTGATACAATCAGGATGCAAACAAGTACTACAGTGCCTTACTTTTACAACTGCTCTGCTACGGTCTGGATCTAGAATGTTCTCCACTGACCCAAATGTTAAAATTCATCAGCTGGGTACTCTTGGGAGATGGTGGAAAGTTCTTGTGTGTACAGCATATCTTTTTTTTTTTTTTTGGGTCCGGTCGTGAGGCCTGAACTCTGGGCCTGGGCGCTGTCCCTCAGCTCTTCAGCTCAAGGCTAGCTCTCTACCACTTGAGCCACAGCACCACTTCCAGCTTTTTTTTTGCTTATGTGGTGCTGAGGAATCGAATCCAGGGCCTCATGCATGCAAGGCAATCGCTCTACCACTGAGCCACCTTCCCAGCCCATCAGAATATCTTGATTAAAGTACCTCTTCCACCCAAATGCCTCACCCGCCCATGGTAAAAACTTTTTTTTTGTCGGTTGTGGGGCCTGAACTATGGACGAGGCGCTGACCCTTAACTCTTCAGCTCAAGGCTTGTACTCTACCACTGGAGCCACAGCACCACTTCTGGCCTTTTCTGCTTATGTGGTGCTGAGGAATTGAACCCAGGGTCTCATGCATGCAAGGCAAGCACTTTACCACTGAGCCACCTTCCCAGACCCCATGGTAGAAACTTTTATGAGGTGGTACCTAATAGGAATTCTCTCTCTCTTTTAATATATATATATTTTTATTGTAAAGTTACTGTACAGAGGAGTTACAGTTACATGAGTAAGGTAATGAGTACATTTCCTATTGAGCATTATTACTCCTTCTAATGGGAATTCTTTACGGATGTGTCTGGGGATGACCAGGGATATATCATCAAAGGGGACTGTAGGACCCTGTTCCCTTCTTTCTTTCACCCTCTAGTAACATGCTCTTCCTGCTGTCTTGCTAAATGCTTAAAAGCCAACCATGAAATAGAATCTCTAAAATGAGCCAAATAAAGCTTTTCTCTTTATCAGCTAATTATCTCAGGTACTTGTTATAGTGATACAAGGGTGATGCCTTGGCACAGGATTAAATATTCATAACTTAAGTATACATGTTCCAAACTCTCAACATAATTTCAAAATCATACACTCTCCCTATCAGGTCAGACCACTTCAGTGCTATTGAAAGAAAAGTGGACACCAAACTGTAATCCTCAGAGATCAGCCTTCTGAGTAGTTAAGATTACAGGCATGAGCCACTGGCACTCAGTTAAAGGTACAGTATTTAACTTCCTTTTTTATGTAAACATGATTTTATGGAATTCTGTATTTGTTATACAAAAATATTAAGCATCAGAGAATACTTGTTGAGTTTCAAGGTAAAATTTGTGCAGTTAATAACTTTAAGCAAGCCGGGTGCTGGTGGCTCACGCCTATAATCCTAGCTACTCAGGAGGCTGAGATCTGAGCATTGAGGTTCAAAGCCAGCCCGAGCAGGAAACTCCGTCAAGACTCTTATCACCAATAAACCACAGAAAACGGGAAATGGAGTTGTGGCTCAAGTGGTAAAGCACTAGCCTCGAGCTGAAGAGCTGAGGGACAGTGCCCAGGCCCAGAGTTCAAGCTCCACAACCGACAAAAAAATAAACAAATAACTTTAAGCATTTAAAGGGCTAATCATGATGTTCTCTAACAGCTGTGGCACTCACAGCTGAGATTACCAGTAGGCAATTTTCCCACACACTCCTGACAGTGAAAGGAAGAATAGAACCCAGAGCCAGCAGTAAATAGTAGAGGCTGAAAGAGAAGGTGGACACACTAGGACTATGGATGTGTGGTGTCTTTCTGTCCATTAGAACATAACAAAAATCCCTTTTATTTAGGTTACAACACTAACTCATGGTCTTTGGCAAAAGCTTTATCTTTGTTAGGTCCTGGGCTAAGGGACCTAAAACTTACTTGTCTGGAACAATTGCTGAAAGAACAAATATCAGAACGATGACATCAAGACTTTCTTTAGGCATTGGGTAGTGCTGATCTTCATCACACAGATCGTGAACAAAGGCAAAACAGCGGGAAGGGTCATATTCTGAATTTGTCTGCAGAAAGGTGGAGACACAATGGGTCAGACCACGTGAACAGAGTTGGAGAGAAGCTTATCTTCCTTTAAATGTCACAGCTGCCACCCCCAGCAGAGGAATGTACTTTTAGTCATTACAGTACAAGGTTTTCCTTTTATTTTAAGGTAGGGTACCACAACACTTCTAAATATGCCTCCCTTGTAGCTGGGGTTATAAATGTATACCACTACAACTGATTGATCTGTTGAAATGAAGGTATGGCTACGTTTTGCCTGGGCTGGTCTTAAATCAAGATTCTCCTGATCTCTGCCTTTTGAGTAGGTAGGTTGCAGGAGTGAGCCGTAACACTTGGCATCATGAAGTTTTCCAGGAGGACTCACAGGGTAAGAGTCAAAATAACCCAGGGAAGATCTTGTGGAATCTAACTGGTGCTAAAAAAATGGAATATTATTGCCTGTAATCCCTGTATGTAAGAGACAGGCAGCAAAATTTTAAATTCAAGGCCAGCCTAAAGTACACAGCGAGAGACTGTTATACAAAAAAATCAAGGGGTTAGGAATGTACAAGGCCCTGACTTGAATTACAATTACTAGCAAGGAAGCAAAACAAACTAGCATGAAAACAAACATGCCCAGATCCTCTACATCTTCCTCTCTTTGAGATGAGGCTCATCAGTCTAGGTTGGTCCTTAAAACTCATAATCCTGCTCAGCCTCCCAAGTGCTGAGATTACAGGCATGTGCCACCAAGCCCAGCTTTACTTTCTTTCTTTATTTTGACACATGTTCTACTTTTCTCAGACCCAAGGGTTGAAGAATGATCAGGAAAGCAAGTGATGGACAAGGAAAAAACCACATAAGCAGAAAGACAAACTATAGCAATTCCTAAGCTCCTGTGCAAACAGCATCCTGAATAAAGGCAACAGATAGATATACCCTAGAGCATATTCCATACCCCACTTTTTTCCTCCAAAATTGCGACTTTGACTTTGTTTCTTATTAGCCTTCATGCAGTAAATAGGGCAAGCAAGTTTATCAGCTGGGTAGAGTTAAGGAACTCTGGGGATTCTGGAATTGAGAGAGAAGCATGCTGGGTACAAGTGCAAAACTTGGAACACCTCTAAGAGAAAGCTTGTTTCAAGAAACTTGAAGAGCTGGGTGCTGGTGGCTACAGGGCTGCAATCCCAGCTATTAAGAAGACTGAGATCTGGACCATCACAGTTTGAAACTAGCCCAGGCAGGAAAGTCTATGAGACTCTTATCCCTAATTAACCATACAAAAGCTGAAAGTGGAGCTGTGGCTCATCTGGTGGAATATCAGCCTTGAATGAAAAAACTAAGGAATATCATCAAGACCTGAGTTCAAGCCCTAGTACTAGCACAACAAGTCCATGAGATGCTATGTCTAAAATAATCATCAAAAAGCAGTGCTTAGGCATGGCCTAAGTAGTAGTGTGCCAGCCAATGAAGTAGAAGGCCCTTAGTTAAAGCCCTGTAGTGACAAAAAAAAAAGAGATAGCTTGGAGCAACTGCTTGTCATAGTGTGGTAACATTTTTCAGGCCTGAGTTCTAGTTCTCCTGCTGCCTGGGCTACTCTTTGTATACTTAGGTTCTGCAACATAATTCTTTATCGTTTGGGCTTCTACACATCCAGTTTTTTCGTTTTTTTTTTTTTATAATTCAAAGAACACTTACTGAAGAAATCTAATTTCAATCCTTAGAACATAAGATTGGAGAGGTCAAGAACTCTGCCCTGAGTTCTACAGCTGGTAAGTAGGAGATTCAACATTCATGTCTGGCTCTTTATTCCAGCTCCAGGCTGTTTCAGGGAATCTTTTACTTTTAGGATACAATATAAAAATAGAGTTAGTAACCTTGATTTTTAATTTCTCCTCCCCACCCCCAATTAGTAACAATTCTTTATATAGGGGTGATTGTACTTACCTGGACCAGTTCTATAGCTGTTGATGAAAAATCACAACAGTAAACAAAGAGTCCTGGGTCACTGAAATAAGCAGAAAAAACAACAATTAGGCTACATAGTAAACTATGTTTATTGTGGCAGAGTTGAAAATGGTTTCAAAGAACTGTTACTTGGGGTGGGGAAGGTAGCTCAGTGGTAGAGTGCTTGCCTTGCATGCATGAGGCCCTGGGTTTGATTCCTTAGCACCACATAAGCAGAAAAAGCTGGAAGTGGTGCTGTGGCTCAAGTGGCACAGTGCTAGCCTTGAACTGAGGAGCTGAGGGACAGCCCCCGGGCCCATAGTGCAGACCCCAGGACTGACCAAAAAAAACAAAAACAAAAACTGTTACTAGTAGCAACATATGTTTTTTTTTTTTTTTTCTTGCAGTACTAGTTTGAAACCCAGGGCCCTGTGTGCAGCTAGTACTCTACCATTCTATCATTGAGCTGCACCCTTAGCCCTTAAAAATCTTGATAATATAGCATTCCCATACCTTCTCTGAATTACCTTGGCACTTGGCTCCATGCTAGGAACACAATGTGCCTGTCTACCTGCTCCTATCACATGGAAAGGGGTACCAAAGCAGGGATCAATCACATTTGTTACTCATTGAGGGTTCACAATGTGTTGGCTATTATCCTAGATGTTGAGAGACAAAGAGGAATAAGATAAAAATCCCTGTGCTTATTACTGAAATTCCTAATGTCTAGCATGTCTTATCATGAGGTATTAATACAAAAATACACTTAATAACTATCAAAATTGCAATTAAGAAATATGTATGTATTCTAAAGACATCAAAACACAAAACAACTCTAGAATTTACTGTGCATCTAGTACTGACTTTGCCTATTTTTGAGGTAGGGCCTTGCTTCCTGTCCAGGAATACACTAGGCAAGCATGGTTCACCTATGTTAGCTGTCCCAGTAGGATAATAGGCTTAAGCTACCTGCACTCAGCAGAACATACTCTTGTCTAGGAGTTCAAAAACTATGTTAAATAATTTAAGTCTTCAAGCAGAAAAGGTCAGATAAGGTGATGTTAGAGAAATGAACCCTAAGATATGTACTCAAATGTTTTTTTTCTTTCATGCTATTGTTTCTAACACATTTATAAGATTATTTCTTCGTTGCTTTGTATGTCCTGCCCCCACAGTATAACCTCTGCTTTCACTGTATTTGATGTAGGTATAATTTGTGGAGGGGAAGGGGAAAAACAAATTGTTTAAATAGAGATACAGGTGGACCCATTGCAACAATGAGATGTACAAGTCTTTATGTCGAAAACAAACTTTACAACTTTGATGGGGGGGGAGGGGAGGAAGCGGGGAGGATTGGGTGGGGGGGTGACGGATGGGAAGGGATGGAAAGGGGAAACAAAGGAGGAGGCTACAATGCTTGATAAGAAATGTACTCATTGGAAGTGGCGCTGTAGCTCAAGTGGTAGAGCGCTCGCCTTGAGTTGAAGAGCTGAGGGACAACGCCCAGGCCCAGAGTTCAAGCCCCACGACCGACAAAAAAAAAAAAAACAACTATATAAAGAAATGTACTCATTGTCTTGCTCATGTAATTGTAACCCCTCTGTACAGTATAAATAAAAAATAAAAAATAATTTAAGTCTGATTCATAGGCAGAGGAAAACCTGGAACAATGGCTTACATTGATGCAGTGGGTTCTAGTAACAATTAGCACAATAATCTTAATTTAGTATTGGTCCTGGAACTTGAACATGGAGCCCAGAGCTTTTGTGTTCTACCACTTGAACAGCTCCACTTCTGTCTTTTTGGTGATTAATTGGAGATTAAGAGTTTTACACTTTCCTGCTTGGGTTGGCTTCTATCTGTGACCCTCAAGTCTCAGCATCCTGAGTAGCTACTGGCACAACAGCAGGAATGTCATTTAAATTGAGGTACAAGTAGGCTGTAGGTAAAGCTCAGTGGTAAAGCACTAGGCAAGTAAGCTTGAGGCCCCAGATTCCACCCCCAGCACTGCAAAAGAATTGGCACAATCAGATCCTGAAAAAGATATCTCCATTCTTTTTTTTTTAAACCCACTGGTTGTGATGATTAATGGTTATAATTCTTGAGGGTCAGTTGAAGTGGAATATAAAGAATATAGCACTAAAAGTAGAACAAGCTGGGCACTGATGGCTGGCTCAGGAATGTTCATATCCCACTCTGTTATCTCTTAATCTGTACCTTACAGATCCTTATAAGTAAGTTACTTCTGAGCACTCTAGGAAATTATACAACCCAAGGAAGGGTATGTGACCCCTCATAGATAGAAGTCTGGGAGGCCTCTATTTGCAATTAGCCTCTTTTTTTTTGGTCGGTCGTAGGGCTTGAACTCTGGGCTTGGGCGCTGTCCCTCAGCTCTTCAGTGCAAGGCGAGCGATCTACCGCTTGAGCCACAGCTTGAGCCACAGCGCAGCTTCTGATTTTCTAGTGATTTATTGGAGATAAGAGTCTCAGGGACTTTCCTTGCCTGGGCTGACTTTGATTGGTGATCCTCAGATCTCAGCCTCCTGAGTAGCTAGGATTATAGGTGTGAGCCACCAGCGCCCGGCCAATTAGCCTCTTAAGTAGGACTGAGCCCTTAGCATGTATGACTGGAATGTTCAAACCAGGTGGAAAATCTCGTAACTGTATTTACAGAACACCAAGCTAGGGCTAGAGAATTGGTCAATGTGGGGAAATCTCCCCAATATTTGGAATCAGCAGGGAGCTGTGTGTGATTTACAGAAGCAGTGTGCTGTCATCAGAATTGGACACACTTTCATGTAGGTCACAGCTGTCCTCTACCATGGGGGCAATGACAGCTTAGTCACTGACTGTTCTAAAAGAGCTCAGGAGAGAGGAGAAACAGCGCACAAACATGTTTCATGCACCTCAGAGGAAGGCATACAACATCGTAGCAGATTTTAAGTTTCATTAATTTCCATGATAACAAATTAAACTACATTGGATCATGCAGATTATAGAAATCCTTCATAATATAATCAATGCCTCTAGATTATAGTTTTGACAATTGTTTTGAAAAACAGATCCCTGGGGTTGGAGGTGTGACTCAGAGGGTAGGGTGCCTACCAATGAGCATACAGCATCAGATACCAAGTTTGAGTCCTAGTCTTAGGAAACTTTTTTTTCTCTCATAGATAAACCTGACAACATTCTTACCTGTTAGTTTGTAAGATTGGAAAGACTGTGTTTCCCACACCACAACCAACCTGCAGATAGAAATGAACTATTAATCACAGAAGCTATTAACATTAAACTTTTTTTTTTTTTTGCCAGTCCTGGAGCCTGAACTCAGGACTTGGGCACTGTCCCTGAGCTTCTTTTGCTCAAAGCTAGCACTCTACCACTAGAGCCAAAGTGACATTTCCAGCTTTTTCTGTTTACGTGGTACTGAGGAGTTGGACCCAGGCCTTCATGTATGGTAGGCAAGCACTCTACCACTAAGCCACATTACCAGTCCAACATTAAACTCTTTCACAATGTAGCTTAAGCTGGCTTTCAACTTGCAATAGCCTCTCCAATTCATGATCATCCTACCTCAGCCTCTGCAGTACTGAGATTATAGCCATCACCATGCTCTCTGCCCTTTAATAATCTACATAATAAATTTGCCTAGTTGTATTAGGCAAGGTATAGTGAGAGCTCAGTAACAGCCATGACAGTCCCTAATCTTAACCTAAGGGGCCTTAAAGTATCACAGAAAAGTAGAAAGGAGTTGGTCTAGAAAAAGCACATGGGGGAGCTGGGAAGGTGGCTCAGTGGTAGAACGCTTGCCTTGCATGCATAAGGCACTGGGTTCGATTCAAGTGCATGGAGTACCTTTCTTGAGTTCTAGTCCCTGACTTTTTTTTTTTTTTTGGGTCCAGTCGTGGGGCCAGAACTCCAGGCCTGGGCGCTGTCCCTCAGCTCTTCAGCTCAAGGCTAGCACTCTGCCACTTGAGCCACAGCACCACTTTCGGCTTTTTTCTTTTTGCTTATGTGGTGCTGAGGAATCGAACTCAGGGCCTTATGCATGCAAGGCAAGCACTCTACCACTGAGCCACCTTCCCAGCCCAAGTCTCTGACATTTTTATCTCCAAATATTGGCCTCCCAAACTTCTGTCTACCGAAAAACTGGAAACGGAGCTGAGGTTCAAAAGCTCAGGGACAGTGCTCAGGCCACCTTTGCTATGTGCCATTTTTCTCAGCCATTTTTATATACATTATCTCAATGCTTCTAACAACTATCGAGGTTTAGAGGCAGCAGCAGCAGTATCAGTACTCTAGGAGGGAAAGGGGCTTGTCTAATATCACACCACAAAGCACCAAAGGTGTAGCTCAGTGCTAAAGTGTCTGTCTAAAGGCACACAGGGACACAAATCATAGCATAAAGCTCAATTCCAAGCCAAACCAGCTCCAAAATAAGCTCCCAGTGGAGTTGATAGTATACTATTTGTTTCATTTCCATTATAATACCCACCTAGGTACTTATTCTTTTTTTTGGTTTGTGCTGGTCCTGGGGCTTGAACTCAGGGCCTAGATAGATGCTGTCCCTGAGATTTGGTGCTCAAGGTTAGCAATCTACCACTTGAGCCAGAACTCCACTTCTGGCTTTTTGGTGGTTAATTGGAGATGAGTTTCATAGACTTCTCTGACTGAGCTGGCTTTAAACCACAATCCTCAAGTCTCAAGTCTCCTGAGTAGCTAGGATTACAGGTGTTGAGCTACTGGCACATGGCCACCTAGGTACTTTCTTTCCCAGTTCAAATAATGGAAGTGATTCCAGGCCAATTAAATTTAAGTGTTAAATTGAGACAGTTTCAACAAACAGAACACTTTGGGATCATTAGCCTTTTTAATGCTATCTGGCAGGCAGGGTGACAGCATCAATAACTGTATGGTCCTGGGAAGGACCATAAATGAAGATTACCTCAAGTATTCGGTAGGTGGCTGAGGATCCAGGAAAGTCATCAGTACAAACCATCAGATGACTGAGTTTCTGAGTTACATCCTCTTCCACAGGAGGCTTCTGTATTTTATGTCCAAGGCTGGTAGGACACTTGTGTTGTTCTTTTATTGTTAAATCAGGCCCGCTGTCACTGCTTCTACACTCAGGAACTTCATTCCTCTTGTTCTCCAAGTGCAAATCCTTCAGGTAATTTTCATTTTGTCTAGGCGCCAATTCAGGGAATTCGGTAAATAGCCAGTGTCTATCTTTGAAAAATCCATTCTCATGAATTTTGTAGAAGTCATTCCAGTACTTATGAGCATTGACCTCATAATCAACTGAAAATATTTCAGAAAGAATTTTAAGAATCAGTTTCAAAACATTTTTTATTTATATCAAATGTCAGTTATTTTGCTTCACCAGTGTAACTTTATACTAAAAGTATATTCAAATACAGCTGCAGTCTCAGAGCTGAAGGCATTTCTGAAGTGATTTATTTATGCTAGTTACTATTATACGTTAAATGTTCTCTATTTCTGATTTCCAGAGCTTAATGTTTTAAAATATAATTTCACTGTCATCATTTCATAAGTCAGGTAATGAGAACATTTCATTTTTTGGGACAATGTCATGCCTTTTGTCACCTTCCCATTTTCTCCTTCTCTTCCCTGCCCACAGGTTACATAGGTTATTTTCCACACAGCATATATTGAGTAGCATGATTGCATGTTTGCTTTTCCTCTCTTCCTTTTTGCCCCTTCTTCCCTTTCCCCCCCTAAAACAACCACCACCACCACCACCATAAAACAAAAAAACCCACATTTACATTTCCTGGAATTAATTTTGATAAATAGCATTTGTCTCTCTGAGCTTGGCTAACCTCATTTAGCATCATTTGTTCTAGGCCATCCTGCAAATGACAAAGCAAATTCTTTCTAATAGATGAATAAAATTCCATTGTGCATATGTACCATATTTTACTGATCTGCTCATCTGCCAAAGAGCATTTGGCTGTTTTTATAACTAGGCTATTGTGAATAGGGAAGCTTAGTTTTTGCTTGAACTATTAGACAGTGAACTTATTACCTATCATTATCTTTCCACACCTTTAGATGGCCCTTGACTATTGAAAAATTGTACAAGTAAGCAATCCCTGCCCATTTCCATATAAAATTAGGCAAAGAAAAATGTCTACTGCTTCTTTGGGCCATGCATAATACTTTTATATTTGTAGACAGCTAATTTTCCCCCCTAAATCATCATCAGCATTCTCTTTTATTCCTCCTCTTCCTTTAAATATTTTTTTTTTTTGGGTCCAGTCGTGGGGCCTGAACTCTGGGCCTGAGCACTGTCCCTCAGCTCTTCAGCTCAAGGCTAGCACTCTACCACTTGAGCCACAGCACCACTTCCGGCTTTTTTCTTTTTGCTTATGTGGTGCTGAGCAATCGAACCCAGGGCCTCAGGCATGCAAGGCAAGCGCTCTACCACTGAGCCACCTTCCCAGCCCTAAACATTTTTTAAAAAAAAATATAAACTAAATGCCCCTAGGTTGTTCATGTAAAGTCCATGGATACCATTTAAGCAGCTCTTCAACTATGTTCCTGTCTGTGGTTACTTTAGAGTGTGGAGTCCAGCCATGAACTAAATATTACTAACAAATACTAAAAACGGAAACAAGGCTAAAAGAAAAATAGACAATAAAAAATTGTCTTCAAGTGAAAAGGGTTTGATGAATCAGAGAGGAGGAACACATAGATTGTTTTTTCTTTGTGTGTGTGCGCGCGCGTGTGTGTGCGTGCCAGTTCAGGGGCTTGAACTTAGGAAGTAGGCACTGTCCCTGAGCTTTTTGCTCAAGGCTAGCTCTCTGCCACTTGAGCTACTGCTACACTTCTGGCTTTTTTTGGGTGGTTAATTGGAATTTCAAGAGTCTCAGGAACTTTCCTACCTATGCAAGCTTCAAACCACCATCCGCTCTCAGTTTCCTGAGTAGCTAGGATTACAGGCATGAGCCACCAACACATGGAATTTTTTTTTTTGGGAGGGTGGGGGTAGGTCATGGGGCTTGAACTCAAGGCCTGGGCACTGTCCTTGAGCACTTTTGCTCAAGGCTAGCACTCTACCACTTTGAGTAACAGCACCACTTTCTGGTTTTCTGGTGGTTAATTGGAGATAAGAGTCTCTCTTTACTGCCCTGGCTGGATTCAAACCACTATCCTCAGATCTGTGTCCTAAGTAGCTAGGATTACAGGCCTGAGCTATCAGTGCCTGGCAGGATTTTTTTTAAAAAAGAAAAATGTTAAGGTGATTAGGACAATTTCAGATTTCAATGTATTGCTCTTTGCCAATACTAGTGAAAAGTAATAAAAGATTTTTACTTTCACCATTGCTATTACTAACTGAATGCTTACCTTTTTGCAACATTCTTTCCCTTGCTCCTCCCTCATTCCTGGGGTCCCAGCACACAAGCTAGGTAAGCACTCTACTGTTGAGACATATCTTCAATCCTTTTTTCTTCTTGAGATACCCTTCTTTATGTTTCCCAGGACAGCCTGGAGACTCCTGAGACCAAGCGATTTTTCCAAGCAGCTGGGCCTATACATGTACACCACTGTCCCTGGCTGAAGTTTAACCATAAAAAAGAGGCAACTGGGGAAGGTGGCTCAGTGGTAGAGTGCTTGCCTTGCATGCCTAGGGCCCTGGGTTTGATTCCTCAGCACCACATA
This sequence comes from Dipodomys spectabilis, assembly GCF_019054845.1. Lineage (NCBI taxonomy): Eukaryota > Metazoa > Chordata > Mammalia > Rodentia > Heteromyidae > Dipodomys > Dipodomys spectabilis. The sequence goes on along the minus strand of NW_024870695.1, from coordinate 6,725,187 downwards.
AGCAAAACAAAAAAGCCAGAAGTGGCGCTGTAGCTCAAGTGGTAGAGTGCTAGCCTTGAGCTGAAGAGCTGAGGGACAGCACCTAGGCCCAGAGTTCAGGCCCCACGACCGGACACCCCCACCCCCCCAAAAAAAGAGGAAACTGTGATACATGCTACTCATAAGTTCCTTTCACTTTATTTCGCCT